>NC_089534.1:3168983-3468983 GCF_963924715.1 Thunnus thynnus | reverse complement strand
TGTCCAACTTTGGTTTTTGACCAAATGCTGCAAAACTAATGACATCTCCAACCTCAGCTGTATAATATTAGTATCAGAGCTGCAACGATTAGTCGATTAATTGAATAGCTGCCAAATATTTTGATAAATGATAAATCATTTCAGTTTTAAGAAAAAAAATCTCTGATTCCAGCTTCTTAAATGTGAATTTTCTGGTGGCTTTAGTCCTTTATGACAGCAATCTGAATATCGAAGACGTCATCTTGGGCTCTGTGATTGACATTTTTTACCATTTTCTGACATTCTCTGAACCAAACAACTAATCAGTTAATTGAGAAAATAATCAACAGATTAATCAATAATAATGGATAATGAAAACAATTGTTAGCTCCCAAGTTAGCATGGATCCAAACTAAGATTGTGAACATTTTCTGTGTTTACAACCTTAGTTTGGCATCATACCTGCTAACTGCTATGAGCATGTTAGCATACAGAGATTAGCATTTAGCTCAAAACAATGCTCCGACTCAGCAGCCTCACAAAGCCGCTAGCATGGCTGTTGACTCTTAAATTGTGTTCAGATTAAATGTAAGACACATTTTTGGTCTTTGCTTTATTTGCACAAATTTGACTGCTGGAGTGTTTTTGTTTTATTGAGTTTATTCGCCCCAAACAGCCAATGTAGCAGCTGCACAGATGTTAGCTGCAGGTAGTTACAGCATACAAAACCAACATTTTTGCAATGTTTTTTGATGTGCGTGTTCATGTATCAACTCATTTGAACTTTTTGCTCAAGTTGAAACATTTTCAACATGGAGGGACTCCCATTCCCTTCAGTTCATTCATGCCACCCAGGACAAACTCACAGCTCTTTGAGTCCACTTGTTTCTTCGCACTGCCTCTAAAATTCACATCTGAACACACCTTAAGTCTCAGTATATGAGATTAGGGGATGAGGTGATGAATTTGTTTGTTTTAGGAGACTGAATGTATGTAATAGTCACTGAGGTTCAGTAAAGCACAGTACAGTACTGTGTGTTTTTTGTGAGTATCAGCAAGCAGAAGTGTCACTTCCCTCTTTTAAGTCTGCTGAGCATGATAACTTCATGATTTCAGTTTACTTTATAGTCATCCTTGTGGTTTTTGGGTTAATATCCAATGGATCTTACCCATGAAATGTTCATAATAACAGAATTGTCTTAATTTGTATATGCACAATCTCAGAAGTTAGTGGGCGTATGGCTGTAACTAATGATTGTTCCCACTATTGATTAATTGTTGCTATTAACTGTTAAGTATATGAATGGCAGGGAGTAGATTGCATCGTTGCTGCAGTACCAGAAATGAGTGAGTTCTGCTCTTTAGAAGCAGTCTGCTAATGATGATTTCGGTAAGGAATTGATAAAATAAGTCTTATAATTCTGGATTTGATGCTCTGCCTTTAATCATACTTGAAGTTCTTTGTATATTTTAGTACTTAGCAGGTTGCCATCATTAGAGATGGAGTGGGCACAAGACCGACAGTCACAAGTGAATAAAGTCCTGAGGACTCACTTGATCACTGAATCACCAGGTCTTGAAAGACGAGTAAGAGTTATCCACTTGCCTTTAAAGAGTTGCTACATTCTCTGTGGGAAGTGGAAACTATAATGTTCATTACTGTGTAAGTGTAATCGTAGCTGTAAGCATCAGTCGCAGCAGTGGTACTTCTATACAGCTCTCTATTAATCTGAAGCTAATCAGCTAAGCCAGGAATTCACAGGCTTATTAAATGTGGTTAGAAGAACGCCTTGCCACTTAAAACTTGAAAAGACTCCCTGGGGGAGAAGATTAAGTTGCTGTGCAAGCAGATTTTTGCTTGCACAGTAAGTAAGTTATTCTATTGTTATTGGGTTTTGTAGCACGAGTTTGCCTTTAGACTTAAAGGGGAAGTCCATTGTGGAGGGGAATTCACATCATGTCTGTAATATTGGACAGTTCAGCTCTACCGAGAGTATAAAAAAACTGTCTACAACTGTGATTTTATGAACAGGAAATACAGTGGTGTTAAAAAATCAGGGTTTCCCTGGTTTCTACTGGTACAGCTGACTTGTGGTGGAGTAACTAAGCTACTCTGTGACTATAACCTATGAGTTACTGCTGTTTCTCTACCTTCACAGTCACGTATAAAGGAATAATCTGACAATTTGGAAAATACACTTATATTTGGATGAGAAGATTGATATCACTCTCCTGTTTGTGTGTTAAGTATTGTTAGTAGCTGTTTTTACATTTCTGGTTGTGTACAGATGAGCTTTAGAGGTGTTGGTAGACGTATTTTTGAACTTTGGACAGAGCCAGGTTAGATGTTTCCCTCTGTACACACAGGCATGAAAGATTTATCTTCCTCTCATCTGACTCTCGGCAAGAAAGCAAACAAGTGTACTTCCCAAAATCTGAAACTATGCAAAGCAGCTATAAAATGCACTGAGTTTGCATTAACATTATGCTAGTTTCAGATGTTAACCCCTTCTCTTACACTCTCTTGTTATTAAGCAGCATGTTGTCCATGTCCTTCTTCTACTCGTTTATTTGTATCTTTTTTAACTGTTTTAGGTGTTTCGAAAAACAAATAAAGGCAGACAGTTGTAGAGTGAAGCAGAGAAAACCATGAAAACAACAAAAGCTGCTCAGATCATGATGTAATTAGCAAGTCAATTACTGCAAGTGAATAGAAATACAGTAAAATTAACAACTGGAACAAGAATTTAGAACATTCATTGTACTGTAAATGCCATTCACCTGCAGCTAGTCACTACCTCCTACTACTAAAACAACTGCATTGTCTTGATTCTGAAGGTATTAAAATAAACGTACAATATTCATACTATTTACCTACAGTATGTGGTTAAATTTGCTTGGGTTGGTAATATTGCATCTTTTTTCTCTTCTCCCCCAGACTCTTGGCAAAAAAGCAAACAAGTGTACTTCCCAAAATCTGAAACTATGCAAAGCAGCTATAAAATGCACTGAGTTTGCATTAACATTATGCTAGTTTCAGATGTTAACCCCTTCTCTTACACTCTCTTGTTATTAAGCAGCATGTGAATAGAAATACAGTAAAATTAACAACTGGAACAAGAATTTAGAACATTCATTGTACTGTAAATGCCATTCACCTGCAGCTAGTCACTACCTCCTACTACTAAGACAACTGCATTGTCTTGATTCTGAAGGTATTAAAATAAACGTACAATATTCATTCTATTTACCTACAGTATGTGGTTAAATTTGCTTGGGTTGGTAATATTGCATCTTTTTTCTCTTCTCCCCCAGTGACAGTCCACCACATGTGCCTGTGGATGAGCTTTCTACAGAAACAGTGATCCAGGTCATCAGTAATATGACTCAGAGCATCAGACAACACTTTCCAAACATGACTGTCTATCCGGCTCTGGGAAACCATGACTACTGGCCACAGGTACTTTCCTCACATACTGTTACAACAGCATGCAGTGTCTCAAGCTTTGCTGAAGAAAAGGATGACGTATACGTAAGACAAATGACTGTAGGGTGTAGCACATGATATGACAGCTTGACCTTAGCATGACTCTTTACTGCCGTCTTTTACAGGAATAAGGGACGGAGGGAAGCTTTTCTTATACACAGACTCTCAGTCACAAACAGTTTGACATATTCAGGTGGTTGGGTGACATTTTGTAACAATATTCATGAATATACTATATTAATAGTATTTGAGATATACTGTATATGAGATTGTTATTTTTGCTGAGCCTGTAAATGCAGCATTTGATCATATGACATTAATACCAAAAATAAAAATACTGACTAGTGGTTGTTTGAATAGAGCCTCAGTCATGATGGTGGATGACACCAACTAAATGACTTACTTTAATGAAATAGCAATATTTGTAAACTGATATCAGTCAAACTCTAATATAAAGTAGATTGCTCTAATTTTGAAACGATTGAATATTAAGAACGCATTATAATTCTGGGAATTTATCTGAGACACAGTTACATATTTGAACCGTTGCTTTTAGGACCAGATGATGACCTCCACTAATGCCATCTACAAGGCTGCTGCCCAGCTGTGGGCACCCTGGCTGCAGACTGAAGCTCTGCTCACGCTTTCACAAGGTGATGTGTTACTATGTCAGCTACCAGCAGTGTCAGGGTGCTTCTGTCAAATTAGTTTAAAGGGGACATATCATGCACATTTCCAGCTCTATATTTATATTCTAGCTTATGGCCATGCGTGACATAATCACAAGGAGGAAGTAGAGGTAACTTTGCAAATGAAGCCTTCAGAGCAGGCTGAAGCCCTGGCTTTTGACTTGAAGGGAGCATTTTTACATGCATTGACTGCAAGTTTTAGAACTTTTACCATGTTTAACATAGACATCTGACATCATAACAAAATATAAATAAAAGAAAACCACAAAAAAAGCATAATATGTGCCCTTTAAGCCTCCTAAACTTTGCCACATTGCAGCTGTATTATTTAAAAAATGTGACTGATTACTGTGATTCCAAAATTACGTGACATACAGGATATACAGTATATTAGTACAGACTTCTGCAAACTGTGAAATTCCAGCATCAAGAAATGAGGAAGGGGGAAAACCAGTCATGTTGCTGATTTTGCGTATGAATTACTATTCATAATAGAACACATTCAGTACAACATCGAACTTTGATGCAAATGGGTTAATTAGTATATTTGTGACATGTAGAGTCATTAACATAAGGCAAGTTGTAGCATATCCTGACACTTGTCAGTTTTATCTTTGTTTAACTTGGTATAACTTTCATGATTGGTACTTTGTCAGGTTTGAGCTGTATGCTAATGTTAGCATGTTAGGCCTACAAATAGTATACATTTATACAAATAGTATACATAAGAACTGTTGTTTGTTAGCATGTTGATATTTAGCATGTAACATTTACCATCTTAGGTATTCAGTATGTTGGTGTAATATTCTAATGCTTAGCATGTAGCATGTTGTGCTGACATAATCTAAGGTTATCATCATGTCAGCATCAAGCTTTATATTGTGCTGTGTTCTATATCTACAGGCGGTTTCTACTCTCAGCTGGTAAAACCTGGTTTGCGGGTAGTTAGTCTCAATACGATCCTCTACTACAGTCCTAATAAAGTCACAGTTAACATGACTGACCCTGCTGGACAGTTTGAATGGCTGGAGAAAACTCTGGAGAGTGCTGCTCAGAGCCTGGAGAAGGTATCAAAATTTCTGTCTTTATGTCCTAAATCCTGACCTTTGACTTGCCTTAAAGTGCTGCATGTGTCAGTATATCATTGTCAAATAAATGATCATAATTCGAGATCTTTAAACAATAGTTTTTTTCTCACATATAAATCAAAAGGCTAAGTAAGTGTCCACACCCCTCCACTGTTTGTCATTGTCAGTAATCCTGAAAGTTTTACTTCTGTTTGTCCAAAAGAGCTGCTGAGATTTAAATGTGTCTTACTCTTTGCTCTAGGTCTACATCATAGCCCATGTCCCAGTGGGTTACCTGCCCTTTGCCAGAAACATCACTGCTATGAGAGAGATCCACAACGAGAGGCTGGTCAGCATCTTTAGGGAGTACAATCATGTTGTTGCTGGACATTTCTATGGCCACACCCATCGAGACAGCATCATGGTGCTGCTGGACCAGAAAGGTACAATCACAAGCTGTAATTCTTCAATCCTGTACAAAAATGTGGTTAATGTAACTTTGATCATGTCCAATCAAACTTGATTTTACCATCTGAAGTGGACACAACACTTAAGTAGAAATTATATATCAAAATGGCCTCCTCCAATTACCCTTTCTCTTGCTGTGTCTCTGTGTTATACTCGCAACAAAGAGTAACTATGCTAAGCTATGATAACATGTCCCTGGTGTGACCCTTGTGTAGATACATATGAAACTCTGTCATGGCTCTGGAGAATTTATCTTCAGCTGTTTATGAAGCAAATTTGTGAAAATACAGAATAACACCAAAATAGAATAGATTTACAACCTACAGTGTAAAGTGGGAAGTAAAAAAAAATGTTGCAGAGAAAATCTCCAAGATAATGAATTACAGATAAAGTAAAGACAAAAGCAGGCTTACAATGTAATTGCTAAAAATGCTGCTCTAGCAGTAATCATAAATTTGCATGTCATCTGCATAGCACTGAAAATCAACATCGTAATTACAAATGATACCCCCTAGAATTAACAAATATAAAGTAAAAAGTAGAGGACCTAGATTTGAGCCTTGTGGCACTCCATTTGGACTGTTTAGTTTGGACTGTGACAAAAGCACTGCAGTCTGACTGATAGGAAACAAATGAATTCTGCACCAGTCCAGATGTAAACAGATTAAAAGAGTTTTGTAAAAGAATTCACAGTTTATTTAATATAATTCTCAGTTCTGAGAACATTCATAACTACCGACAGAGCAATTTCAGTAATAGATAACAGATAGATAATTGGTCAAACCCATAGAAGAACTTCTAAAAAAAATTTGGTTTTGTACAAGTAATCTGTCAAATGCACGTTGACTAGCTTTTCCAGATGTACCAGGCAACAACAGCGGGTAAGAAATTGCTTGTGTTAGTCAAATCCAGATTACTTTTTGTTCCTAATCTGGCCGTACTGTAAATTAATCATATTAACAAGATCAACAAAATAGATCTGCTGACAGGCAGTTGAAAACCTTTTTTAATGAAGCTAGATGGAAAGTGATTCAGGACACACATTTACAACCTGAGTACACTCACCATTTTGTCAAATAGAATTATTCTCTATTTTCCTCTTGTATTATTACACACTTTCTCATAGAGATATATAATTCTCACTTGCTTGTTCTGTAGGTAAACCAGTGAATTCTCTTTTTGTGTCACCGGCCGTTACACCAATCAAACATGTTTTGGAGCCCTACTCTAACAACCCAGCTCTCCGCATGTACTTGTACAACACCAAGGACTACGCTATGTTGGTAAGGAGCCTACTGCTACACAACCAGCTTAATGTTTATCACATATCATGTGCTCTCTGTTTAATCAGCATGCAAGCAGTATTAGCCAGGAGGCAAGTTAGCCTGCATTCATGGAATCATGATACTTCTACAGATCTGCCTAGAACCTATGCAGCTTTAATTGGAAAATCTTACAAAAATACAGTGTATAGTTGCACAGAAAAGCTAAGGTACACTGTGTGGCCAAATGTTTGTGGACACCCAAATTTTAGACCCAGTTGTAATTTTTGAACATGTAATTTCAATTTTGTCACCATGGGCATTAATCTGCAGCTAAAACAGCCTCCATTCTTTTGGGAAGGTTTTCTACAAAACCTTTGAACCTGGCTGAGGGGATTTGCTTCCATTCAGCCACAAAATTCACTGGACCAAAGGAGCCAAGCTCAAACCATAGACAATAGCCTGCAACCCAAAGTACACAAAATGAAACTCTCACATACAGAAGACCATCAATTCAACCATTAAAACATTAAGGAGAGCTTATTATCATGTAATCATTTGTTGCATGATAATAAGCGGCAAAGTAAAATCTGAGAGGTGAGGCTACTAGTGAGATCCCAAGAGGTTTCTGTGATTTTTACTTCACAGTTTGAAGAGAAGACAGATGAAAACTGCTTAAGCTAGAAAGTTTATTGACAAATTCAGGTCAAACTAAAAATGTCCTGCACTCAAACACCTACTCTACCTTTTATCTTCCTGATCAAAGATGGATGAAAAAGTCTCTCTTGATGATTAATCACGGTGTCAATCACAACACAAAAACTGTTTTTAGCATTCAAATAGACTCAAAGACGTATTCTTTCTCCTCTCTCTCTCTTTTGGTGCTTTTCTCTTTCTCTGAAGGATATCTGGCAGTACTATTTGAATCTGACGGAAGCCAATGAGAAACAAAGATCTGACTGGAGACTTGAATATATCATGACTGAGGCTTTTGGACTGACTGACCTCCAGCCACAAAGCCTCCTCCAGCTGGGCCTGAGCTTCAGGCTGCCACAGACCAAAGCCTTTGACAAGTATTTCAGTCACTACATGGTCAGCTACAACAGCACCATCACCTGTAAAGGAGACTGTAAGGTCACCCAGGTGTGTTCTGTACTCTACCTAGACCAACTCTCCTACTCCAAATGTGTCGCAAAGGGAGAATGATCACATGAACATGGACCAAAAAGGAAGGATCCTCAAAGGATTCATCTCAACTGTCACATTTAGTTTTTTTTTTTTTATTCTTAAAAGCGATTTATATATTAACTTGAATGCTCGCATCATGTAAAAGTGTTTGCTGTGCACTGATTCTGCTGCTCCCAAATATTAACTGTTTTACTTTTACTCTTTTTTTCAAAGCTGGTTCATCAAGATTTTGCTTTCTGGTATCAAATTGCACAATTCAACATAAACCAACAGTATAGAGAAAATACACAATACACTATAAGAAATATTATAGATATTTTTAATTATATTGAGCTTTACCCCTCAACCATAAAAGTCTGTTTTCAAAAAATGAGAGCATGAATGCTGATTAAAGTGAATGTCATTAGAGTCACATTTACAAGTAGATTTTTTAGTCATATATTTTTAAATTATATATTTTGTTACTTGAATGGAGGTAACATAAAAAGGGAAATAACAGCTTCTAATGCTGCCAAATACTGTGATATCTAAAAAAAGAAAATGCAATTATTCTACATTTTTTTCCAAACTGGTTCTTTATCGGGTGATATTCAATTTTAGATTTTAGTTTTTGGTATCTTTTGGTATATTTTACTTATCCAGATGCAATCTAGACTACAAATAACAACTCCAGAGTATTTTATAAAAATATCATTGCTATCTTAATGGTATTGAGTTGCAGCCCTGCAGATCCAGTCTCTGTTCCCTGGTGTAGACTGTAAGGGAAACTGATTATGCTATAGCTTTTAGCAGGATAAACCTTATTAGAGTACTTCATGAAACAGAGTAAGGTGTACTCTTTAAATAGAAATCTGCTCTACAGAATGAGTTGAAGCTCTTTAACCCATCACACAAGTTTATTCCCTGTATCCCCTGTTGCACTAATGGATTACACTTAATCTCTGGGATGATCTAATTGCTGCCAAATGTTGACCATCACTTGAGCTAATGGTGTTGATTAACTGTGAATACTTCTTGGTATAGAAAGTTGCTCTGGATAAGAGCATCTGATGAATATTAATGTAAATGTTAACGCAACTACCCTCATTATTTACACACATTATATACTAAGAGTTTATCATTGACAAAGGCTTTGGGTAAATATAAAATTCCCAAGAGAAAATGTATAAATTGTACCAGAAATACATTTTGAATGTGTAAAATGTATAAGAATGATAACTTTTGGCAATTTTCTGTTGAACAAATGAAATTGAAACTGTGTTGCGCTCTTGCAAAGAAATGAAATATGAATGGTGCTCATTTTCAGATATTACATATCACAGAGAGCACTGGTGTTAATTCTGCTGTTTATTTTTCTACAAATAAAGATGTTTATTCAAAGAATGTGTTTCAATCACCTTCTCTGTTTCAGAGGCAGGTTATTAGAGCAAGTGTTGCTTTGCAGATTATAAAAAAGAAAATTGCTAAACTTAAAAGCCACACTAATAATGGCATGTGCAGGCCAGTTTGTCTCTGCAGGGGAGGTAAAGGAACAGCGAATAACCTCATCTGACCCTCTCACTTCAATTTCGCTCCCTCCCACCATCGCTCCCCCCCATCTTATTCTTCTCCTGCTCAGACTTTCCAGAAACTCCTCTCGTTTCTCAGCCACCACTTGAAGCATTTGCCCCTCTAACCTCCCAACTCTTTTGTGTCCCTCTGCCCTCCTCCCAAACTGTTGATTACAGCCCTCTTAAAGCTCCACTAGCAGCTCTTTTTTTTGGTGTAAAAATGCATTGATTCAAATCAACAAGAAGCCGTAAACCAACCATATTTTTGCTTTAATTAACGTCTGGCACAAGTACGGTGTCTTTATGGAAATATTCTCCAGAGAAAAAGCAATGTAACAAAAGCTACACATTTTTAACACCTTTATCTCATAACACACATTAATAAGTTGGTATTTACACTACATAAAAAATACTTAAATCCTTCAGAATTACCTGAATTGCCAAAACTGTAAAGATAATTGAAATAATGAACATATTTGGAAATGTTCATGATTCACTGCTCACATTATCCAAAAATTCAGATGTTTAGAAAAAGTTTAGAAAAAGTTCCCTTTAGGCCTCGTTGAGTGAATCTGTACTTTGCAAGTTTGTGTTTGTTAAAATCTTTCCCTCATGTGCCCCTTTTACCATAATTAATCCCAACCAAGCCTGGCCTCCCCCCACTCAGTGCCTGGACAGAATGTAACCATGGAGACAGAGTTGGTGGCGATGGAGAGGACTCCATCTCCACGGTAACGGCAGTAGAGCTCCCAGTCCTCTGAATCCATCTCTTAGGTCACTGTTAGTGGCTTTCATTTAACTACTGACCTGCCAGTGAGATACAGCAAATAAATCTGTGTGTGTGTGTGTGTGTGTGTGTGTGTTTGAATGAGAGGGAGATCTCCACTATAACACTAGTTTTTTGAAAGGGGTTTTGGGTTGGTGCTAGATATTACTGTTGTTTCAGCAATTTATTGACTTTTTCAACTTGTGCAAGGTCCACTCCACATTTAAATATAGTTAGTTCAACCTTTTCAGCCAAATTGCCATCAATATATTATAGTATTACCATGCATTTACAATTAGAAATAACTTGAGAGTGAGGTTGTTCCATTTGTTCAGCATCTGATATGCTAGTTTTGGGGGGTTTTGGCCACACTAAGGGTCTGGTTTGATGAATGGCAACGTTGATTGGTTTGTCGGTCCACCGCATTGGTCCAAACTGAAATATCTCAACAATTATTGAATGGATTCCTCATGACTGTGGTTATAGCCTAACAGTGAAATGTCTTAACATCTTCTTGATGGAATGGCACAAAATTTTATCCAGATGAATCCTAATGACTTTGGTGATGCCCTGAGTTTTCCTCTAGCACCACCAGGAGGTTCACATTTGTGGTTTTGAGTTAAATGTCTAAAAAAAAAAACATTAGATAGATCTCAGTGAAATGAGTGTTCCCCTCAAGATGAATTGTAATAACTTTGGTGGCTCCTTAACTTTTCACCTAGCGCCATCATCAGGTAAAATCTCTCAAATACTTTGGTTACCTGGAAAACTAACAATATTCCTATTAGCCTCAACTGTATCAGCAAATGCTAGCATGCTAACACACTAAACTAAGATAGTAAACATACCTGCTAAATATCAGCATATTAACAATATCATTCTGAGCATGTTAGCATGTTTATGTTAGCATTTAGCTCAAAGCACCACTGTGCAAAAGGGCAGCCCCACAGAACTGGTTGCTGACTCTAGTCTCGTTTTTTTTTTAACTCTTGATATGTCTGATGGAAAGCTGGTTCGTATTGTGCTTGTATTAACTGTGTGGTCAAACTATTTTAAGTAGTATTTTAAATGCAGACATTTTGTTTAAATTTATAGAGAATAAGAGTGAGTGACACCCCAAATAGCACCAAGAACCCTTTCTACAGATCGACATACCTTTGTTCATGCTGACTTGTTACAGTGTCAGGATACTGACTGAAATCAAATCATTTATCATGTTTCTGAAGCTCTGTTGTCCTGCTGCAAGTTTGTATTTCAGATGTTAAACTGGAGCTGGCCTGTAAATGTGATGCCAAACCAGGAAGGAGCACCAATTACAAAGTGAAAGAGGTGGAAAGAGTAGCCAGAAACTTGAAGGATGAAAGTAGTAATACAACTATGTAAAAATACTCCATTTCAGGTAAAAGTGATGCATTCACAAAGCAAAATGTGAAGTATTTAAAGTGCCCATTATGCAGAAATTACACTGTATATTAGCAGCATTTTAATGTTGTAGGTTGGGGAGTTAATTTCTTCAACTTGAATTACTGCTTGATTAAGTTAAGTTTAATCGATTTTGTATTAAAATAAACTATACAGCTGTCAAATAAATGTAGTGGAGTAAAAATTACAATATTTCTGTAAATAAATGTAGTGCAGCAGAAGTATAAAGTAGTATTAGATGAAACTTGAGTAACAGTACTTTTGTAAATATACTTAGTAACTTTTCAGCTCAGTAAAATAAGAAGTTTGGGCTTCAATTCTAAGGAGACGGTTGCTGCAGGGTCACAGAGAGGAGATCCAGATCCTGAGCCTTCACAAACATTAGGACCTGGTTGGTTGGCTTGTAGACTGTCTGACTGGCCGACTTTCTGACTGGCTGACTGACCCACGTGTTCAGGTTTGCATACATTTCTGCTTTTGTTCCAGTTGGCTGGCAGTCTGGCTGTCTGGTGGCTGACTGGTGGTGCCCCACAACCAGTTAATCTGAGGATTACTGTCAGGACAGTATAGCCATCGAGCAGCCCTCTCCTGGGGAGCTGGAATCTGTGTGTGCATATGAGTGTGTATGGTTCAGAATACCATTACCCTTTCAGAAGAGTTCCAGCTCATCTAATCCCTTTTTAACATCTAAAAGGTTAAAACAATGGCCTCTTTCAGGTATCCCAGAATCGTGTTGATTCATTTTATTTCATTCTTGCAGTTTTCTTTTAATGGCCAGCATGAACGGAAGGAATGAAAACAGCTTTAAGTGTTCATAGTGTTCATATAGGCACCTGACTGTTGTTTTAGGAGACTTTTGTGAACCTATCCTTTAATGCAGACTCAGACAAATTTTGAGGATCCCTTTACCTCACATGAAAGGTCATCAGTTGCCTGTGACCGTAGGTTACCTCTTCCTTCTGGACTCTGGACTAATCCTTTTTGTGTAAAACAACCTTTGTCTTGTCTGGATTGGACTAAAAGTGATTAGTGCTGTAGTTGCTGAGTCGCCGTTATACGTAGGTCTGCAAGATTTTGAATCACAAAAATCAATCTTTGTTTTTGTTATTTCAGTTTCAGAGGAAGTTATTGGGAATATAATTTTGCTAATCTCTGAGTAACAAGTTTAAGTGTTGCTTTCTTAGAAATAAAACACTCCGCTCACCACCCTGCATCATGTGTTAGCATAACTTCCTAATCACTGTGCTGCTGATCTCATTAAAAGATCTAGTAAGGCAAAGAAAAAGCTTAATCTGTACTCTTTGTACATTGTAAAGGTAGACAGAAAAGTACTGGGAGACTGAAAATGAGGCCGATTTTTTTAACTTGACCACTTTTCTGCATACAAACATTACTGTATGCTCACTCAGTCATTCTGTTTACTCTCATTTGTAGCTGTTCAAGCAAAGAACACACAAAACATTTTTCATGCATTTTATGTGGTTTTATTTCACTCTGATCTACCCAGTTTAGTCTTTTTGTAACTTATACTTGAAAAATGATACAACAAATAAAGTTATTATTATTTACAGTGACAGTGGCAGTGCATTTACAATATATTTACATGAAAAAAATAATGATTGCCGGTACTGTGTTGTTGGTCAGCGCAGATAAACATAAAGCTCCTTTCATAGCTCCGGTCTCCCGTGTGATATTCTCTCACACCCAAGTCTCACACACTCTATAATGGAGAGAGAGAGACAGGGACAGAGGGATGGGGGGTCTCTTTAGTCTCATGCTTCAGTAGTAATTTGTCAGCGGGCATGAATGGGTTCCTTCATCAGTGATGGAGACAGCAACAAGCAATCTGAGGGCAATGTGTGTGTGTGTGTGTGTGTGTGTGCACTAGTGGGGGTCCAGTCTCAGATTGGAGTTTGCTTTAAGCCTCTTGTAGCCCAGATTGCTCCTTTGTATGGGCCCACCATAGGCAGTTCCCTGTCAGCCAATCAGACTCCACAGAGCCCATTACTTCACTCTCTGGCGGGGGCTGTGCCAAGTTGGGCCAGCATCCATCCAAAAAAATGCTAATTTGAAGAGAGCAGTAAAGCAGGACAAAAAGAAGAAAAGAACAATTCTTTAAATCAAAAAAGGTCAGTTTAGCACTTGACAGCATTTTTAATAACCGATTAATCATTTTCAGTCATTTATCAAATGAAAATATCAAACATTTCTCACATTCATATCAGCAGCCCAAAATCACAAATTTGATCTTTACAATCTGTCTGAGAAAATACTTACACACAATACAACACATCAAAAAATCAAAAGTTCATAAACTTTAGATTTTATTGGCCTCATGACGTTTCTTCTAGCGCTGCCAACAGGATAAACCTCCAACAAGTTCTCTAAATGAAACGGCCAAACAGGTTGTTTTTCCATGGTCTCCAGGTTGACATAGAAGTGTTTTCTAATCCGCCACCTCTTTCGGCAGTAACCTGCAGGACTACGTAATTTATCTTTGCTTTCCAAAATTGTTACAAATCACTGTTAAAACGTAATGACGTTTTTATGATGTGACAACGCTGTGGTTAATGTCTGGTTAGGTTTAGGGAAAGGTCATAGTTTGGGTTAAAATAATAAGTTTGTTAAGGTTAGAGAAACACGTGTGGGTTGAAGTTACTACGGTTAGGGTAAGTTAGGCGACCTTTGTCATCATGGTTACAACAATAACCACATGGTTGTTAAGGTTAGGGAATGATCTTAGTTACGGTTTCTCTTGCGGTTACTATCTTGACTCTCGGTTGGAAACGAACAGTGGTCTCCTGTCTCATCCCTGATTTCATCGGATTCATAAGATTTCCTCCTGTTCCTGTCATAATTCCTACAAGCTGCTAGATGTCACTTAAATGTACATATAGCTCGCTCTGGACACTGACATTTACAAGCTATTGTGTCATTTTTCGTGGGAGGACAGTCTCTAAACTCCATACTTTTCACTGCTTTTGGTTTATCAAACTCTGTCATGTAATGAACGCTTAACATTGCAATCAAGATATCTCTCTCCAGATATGCTCTCAATAGTCATTATTGATTAAACCTGTTTAAACACTGCTTATTCCTACTTATTAAATTTTGTGTATCCTGTTAGCCAACAGCTACATAAGAAATGCATATGTTGATTTTGATGTCAGCACACAATATTTCCCTTAAGTTAGGAATACCCATATGGGACAAAACTCTAAAATCTATAACACTTGACATTTGAATTATTAACGAGCAGCCACACACCAACACTGCAGCACTCGCCCTTTCTAGAGCTACAGAGCTGCTGTCTAGGAAGCTAAAAACTGGTTGTGTGTGTGTGTGTGTGAGCATGTGTGAGTGTATGTGTGTGTGTGTGCGTGCCTACAGTATGAATGAGTTGGACGGAGGCCAGCTATTGACATCCTGGCTGCATGGCTGAGTCTCCACTTCCAATTAAAATTTCACCCACAAAACGAGAGTTGTACATTTCCCACTGGAGTAAAGCTATTGTGTAAGAACACAAAGCTCTGATTATTGTAGTAGTGATGAATTTATGAATGGGAACAAAAGATGGCGGTCACTGAAAAAAGTGTCTCATCATAGTAAGTGTCATGGAATTTGTCACTGTGTGTGTGACAGGGTGTTAAAGAATGTTCATAAAAGAAGTAAATCATAAATGTATCTTAAAGATGGAGCGATGGTGGAATGTATAGTTGATAAGATGCTCTGTGTCATACACTATCACCGCTTTCAGGTGCTTTCCTGTCTCCAAACATAAAACTTGTGTTGAGAATTAAAGTTCATTCTTGATATTGGGAAAAAAAAACAGGCGTAATTCAAGGTCAACTTACTACCTTTTTCCTATGCCTTTAACAGCTGGGGACTGTAAGGTGGAGTTGAAAGCTTCAGAAAAAGCTAGTTAGTGAACCTTGAGTTGTGTGGCTCAAAGGAAATTAAACAAAAAAAGCTCATTTCTGTGCCTTTTTGACTGGGAAAGGATTATTTCATTACTTTTTTTTTTATCACTTTTAACCATACCAGCAAGCAAGTTATTCTGTTATGGACAGTTTCATCTGAACTCGTACAGCTTATAACTGTTGTTAAAGCAGCATTTCATTGTTTATAGTTTAATATGTGACAGATTCATGTTAAATAAAGTCTCGATGATGCTGCTGAAAGAACAAAAACATGTAACCAATCTACAAATAGTAACTTTTTGTTTTGCGGCAAAACAATCTACCTTCCATCTAATACGCACACAGCCAAAGACACCTGACCCTGCATGTTGCACTTTAAACATGAGGATGTTCCTGGTTGTCAACTGTGTTTCCTCATTGGGAACAGGTTTGGCTTATCTTGCTTGCTTGCTTGCCAGGACTGCACTCAATGCAACGTCATCATTTGCAGCAATTTATCAGACTTTGGAGCTGCAACTTTTTTCACATATGCAGTAGTACTCTTGAAGATCTGTAAATTCAGTGGAGTTTTCCTTTAATGTGGACAGGTGAGACTCTATTTTAAATTAAAGAGGTAGATGACAAAATTCCCAAATTGTCGCACAGTCCAAAACAACAAATAAAACAGTTGACTCTTGCAGATTCCAAGGTCTCCACCATCTCTCTCTGCACCATCAGCGTAAGTAAACATCTTCCAGGTGTGTTGTACAGTATGAGTAATGAGTCAGACCCATCCCCCATCTCTGATCCTCCAATCTTTTCCTACACAGTGCCCTAAATCCACCAAACTACACTTCTAACACTTTCAATCAAAGCCCCATTTTACCATTCTCCTGCACCTGCAAACCACAAAAACCATGCTCATTTTAGGAATAGTGTATACTCTACATACTAGAGGTACAATAGTGTATTTTGTATGTGTCTGTTCACTGTCATATGGAGATTATGTACCTACATTGTGTGTACTTTGTATTTTTGTGTATTCAGCTGTATTCAACACTTGACCTCAAAACGAATTTCCTGTTGGGGACAATAAAGTGTATCTAATCTTATCTTACTGTATTACAGAATCAGGCTCACAAGTTGGCTCTGCATAAATGTCTTTTGCAAGTCTGGTATGGATCATAACAACACAATAAACTGCACAATCAGCTAACTTTTTAAGGCTAAAAATGCCTCCAAACCTCAGTTTGTAACATGAAATAAGCTGAAAGACACACAGACAGAAAGACATAAAAAGGGTTTCAAACCCTGCTGACATCATATGTTTCCAGATAGGAAACAATATAAGAAATCATTTTTAAAAATTTTTGTCCCGCATGTAATGTAACTACAGTATTATGTAAACTATTGGCACAGATCCAGCAGTTGTCACTTTACCTTAACTGGATAATCTCGATGTCCTTGAGTGCAGTATTTCATCTTTATTGTATTTATTTTCATATTGCTGATTAATGCTGCCTTCTTGGACAAGTTTCTCTTGAATAACTTATTTTATTAAAAAAGGAAACTTTATGATTGCTGCATGTTTCCACAACAGTTTTTAGGGCCATGATGAGTCCAACATAAATTCATCAAAGTAAGTAACTGTAGGAAATCATGAGACGAAGCACTTTTGTCACCAAACTTACTGAACCCCCACAGTTCCTTTCTTTTATCCTTTTATTCCTCGTACTCCTTCTCTTCTCTGAACAGACCGGCCATATTGCAAAGACATGTAACAAGCAATAATTCTCTAAAGGAGAGCAAGGAGGTTAATCTGACTGTTAATGCTTAATCTCTCCGTTCTTTCCTCAATCCGTCCCTCCTTCCTCCATCATCCATCCATCCATCTATCCGTTCCGATCTCCCAGCCCCCCACCCCCACCCCCCCCTCCATCCCTGTCTGCTCTGTTAGCAGGGTCAGTGGGTTTGCCCTCAGGCGGGTTTGTACAGGAGGAGCGGGGTAGAGGGGTGTGGCATGTTGACCAGTGTCTTTGATCACTATGGGGGTTACAACCCTTTTTATTCCACCTGATCAACACTGTACTGACCTTGTGGTCCGACCCCCAGCGGTGCACAGGGAAACCAGTTTTACAGAAATGTTCCCCTCTTTCTCAACCTTTTTCCCCCTCACTCATCTAGTTGAATTGTTTAATTTTCCCCTCATTGTTGTAACATGTTTTAAATTTGCACAGTTACAACCCAAGTGGTGAACAAGTAAACACAAACAGAATAAATAGAAAGCATTGTGTAACTCATTATTAAAATGTATTTGCTGTGACCAAACAACATTTACACAAAACCAGATACGAAATGGAAAATTAACAAGAAAAACTAGAAGAGAAAAGAGAAAATTTAACTGTAAAAATGTGATGAAAAATTTGAACCTTAAGTTTTTTTTTCACATTTCTTTTTCAAACCTGGGCCAACTGTTTGTATGTCTGTTAGTTGCCAAATGTCTGTCATAAACATTTACTGGACAGCTCTTATAAGATGTTCCTATTATTTTGTCTACCCCTTTACATCAAAATATTTCTAAAGTCCTGCATGTAGATAGTGAGGAAATGTGCAAAAATCCAAAAACATACAAATAACATCAGTGTAGTTTGTAGGAAACAAATTAACCCATTGTGTAAAATGTTACAAACAGATGTATTAACAGTTTGATTTGGGTGAAATAACAGGTGAAAGCTCACAGGTTGGTTTATTAACTACATCAATGCTGCCATCTGCTGGTTGTAATGTGGTATTATCGTCTTGTTCTGAGTGGGCAGTGTTTTGTGTAGTGGAGGATGCTGACATGTCGCAGCAGGTTTAAATAATAAAATTCATGACGGTTGAATTTCATGTCAAGGATCACTGGGGCACTCGATAACAACTTGTCATGTTAGTAGTGACATCTGAATGCACATTTTCTGCTTTACACTCAGTTTGTAATTCATTAACACGCTTCTGATAAATTATTGGTCTCTACATTGCTACACTATTTTGCCAATTGCCTACATTGAAAACACTTTTCAGATCAGAGCAATATAAATAGGCCGCAGGTAGACATTTGGTTTGGTCAAAAATGGAGGCCAGCAAGGAAACACAGAGAAATACTGGCCAGTAATATAATATCAGTTATAATAAAGAGAAGACAGTTACTGACTCTATTAGAGCTCCCAGCTCAGTTAAGTCTGTTCTACACAATTTAAAACATATCTCACTCAGCAAACATGTTAAAAACAACACAAAATGAAGGTAACTTAAAAGTTTGTTTTCTTTACAAATAATAATAATGATAAATAATAAAACTGAGACAAAGCTACAGTGTAAAAAGTAAACTTTAAACATTTGTTTAAATTCTTAAAATGGGTGAAAAGTTTGACAAAACAGTGCTACAGTTAAAAAAAGAATCAGCCACCTAAACCCACCAAAACACAAACAAAGGCTTTAACTTCTCATATAAAATCTGATGAAATGTTATTTAACTGCGGTGGACTCTGGTGAGTTGATGTTGGTGTGAAAGTTGTTGATCAGTGGAGTCTGACAGTAGCAGAAGGTTCTCCATCGTTTTCATAGTCCACTGTACCTTCATCTTCATCTTCATCATTATGCACCTGTGAAAATTAACACAACACACCTGAGATTCTGAGATTAAATAGAACAAATAAACAACCTTTGTTTCAGACTAATACAGTCAACACTGTTTATTCTTATTGTCTTTATAGAATCACAGTAAATAGTGAACTACCACAAACATAAACATTCGAATATTCAGTTTTTAAACTCACAGCATTGTCATCCATCTGTGATTTGTTCACTGGAAACACAAAAAAAGAGTTTAGCTTCATCAGTAAAAATCTGTGTTCATCAAAACTTCTTGTTCATAAACGTTCTGTGAATGTTCTCACCTTTAATTCTAGTCCATATGTTGACTGACACAACAATTACTATGAGTGCAGTTAAACCCACAGACACGACGATGAACCTCAACAAAACTGCAAAGAGAATTAAAACATTAAAAACATTTTTCACTGTTTAGACTCCTGTAATTAAAAGATGAGAGAAATACAGTATATACAGCATGTGTGTTTTTTATAACCTGAAAAATGTTGCATTTATCACTGCTTCATTACAATATTAGTACAATATAGTTCAATATTTGAACTGAACTGTGAACTAAGTGTATGTTGCTACAGATAGGAAGCACCAAAAATACAAATGATGTTGTGGATTTTGCTCACCTGGACAAATAAAATACCCAAATACCAAAAAACTGTGGTATCTCCACCCACAGCCAAGACTCAGTCTGACATTCATATGTTAGACTTAGAGAGATACAGGTGTGAATTCACTACCTTGTTTTGTTGGAGTATCATTGGTTGTTGGTGTTGATTTTGTTGTTGCAGCTCTTTTAGTGTCCTCACCTGGACATGAAAAAAGTACAAAAGAGAAAGACAGAGAGATGAACTGGAAGACAAAAGAACACTTTGTCATTCATTCCTGTTGGTGTTGATGTTGTGGATTTTACATCCTCACTTGGACAATTTAAATACCCAAATACCAAAAAACCGTGGTGAGAAAATACCCTTCAATAAGTTAAGGGTGATTGTCTCCACCCACTCACCACCAACACCACTTCTTTTCCACTGCTGTATTTCTAACTACCTCATGATTATGATCATGATCTCATCATGTAATGCTTTTAAAATGTGAAAACACGGATGTAAGATGGTACAAATTTCACACTAATCTGCTGTGGGGCAGAGACATCTGTCTGGTTAAATAACAGTTACATACAAGTGATTTTAAAGCAAATTAACTGATTATGAAGCAGAAGTATGTTTCTGCTTTAAAATCAAATCAGATTCCATCATGTTTAACAACAGACAGGATTCATGGTGATGATTGACAGCACACATGAACAGACAGATGAAGAGTCAAACTTTGACTCTTGATGCTCAACATGGTGCAACATGGTGATACTGCAACAGCTGGCAAAGAACAGATAAGATGATGTTGTAATGGTCTGAGACCTGTTAGTTCCTCATTGTATCTGATGTAAATGTTCCTGAGAACTGAAGGGGAAGTGTTTTGGTGAGAATGTGGTAACAACAGCAGCAGAGCTCTGGAGGTTTTACTCTCTAACAATGATGAGATAAACACAGATCTGATTGAAACATTAGTGTATGGAATATCATGTTTGTATTGTTGGATGAAAGTCTGAAAGAATTGGCTCCGTTTCTTATAATAAATGTACATGAGAAAATGGTTTATATGGTTGCTGACGAAGGCAAAACACACAGCAACTTAAGAAAACACATGCAAATGGACAAAACACAAGAAAATCAAGAAAACATCCTCATCAATTTGAAAACACATGTGCAGCATTTAGAAAACATTCTGCAAATACCACAACACAACACATTACAGAAAGACAACGGAAGTGTTTCCAGAGGACACTTAAGAGTGATGAACACGTCAATAATTCATAAGAGAAACATTGTTAAAACACAAACGAGGCTTCTTTCCTACCGTAGTAAGGTAGACAACAAGCTACAACCTTATTTTCAGTGAGCCGTCCTCTGAGCTGGACTAATAACATTGTTCTCTATGTACAGCTGACTGTGAGACGAAGGTGCAGAGACCGAAAAGAGACACTTCAAACATTATTCAATAACTTCACTCTTATAGTGTCCCCAGAATCACTTCACACATCAATGGTCCCCTGTTAGTTATACAACAACACTTAGTTTGGAAAGAAGGGTTAGAGGTTATTGAATATTGATCTCTCATTATTGAACTGTAGTTTGTTATAATTCATATTCTCACCTGAGGACGGAGGACTGAAGGTAAACAGATGTTCTTTGTTAGTGTAAACATCTGTCACTTTACACTGAAATATCTCAGGATATGTTGACTTCAGCTTGAGATGAGAAGTAGGAAATCTCACTCTACCATAGCAGCCATCCTGTGATATTGTCACGTCTTCATCCACATCGTTACGCTCATTCAGCCATTTCACTGTGTGTCTACATGAATCATGTGTCCTCACAAAGCAGGACAGCGTCACCTGCTCACTGTCTTCATGTTTATTCACTGGTGAAGAACATAAATACAAAATTGCTTCATCAGTTATTGTTATGTTTCAGTATATTGTTCTAAAAGACAGTTTCAGCTGAAAACTTAATAATGTAAATACTCACTGCTAATAACAGACAGAAGAACCTGAGTGTCTGGTCCTGATATGTTCTGTCGACAGTAATAATCACCAACATCCTCTTGTGTGACCTTCTTTATAATCAGAGAACAGTTCGCTGTAACACTCAGTCTGTCTGATTTAACTTTGGTATTTTCATGAATCTGTCCATGTTTGACCAGATCCACTGGGTTTGAACTACTGAAGAGCCAGTTAGTATTGTCACATTTATCCTGATTGGCTGTCACACTTTCACAAGGCAAAGTGGCATCATCTCCATCTCTGATAATAAAGGAGGAAAACTGTTCAGCCAGTGCTGTGATAAGAGATGACAGAAATATTAATAATATATTGAAATATGAACATGTCTTTTATACTGACAGATAGCATGAAGAAAATTTTAGATTCAACAGAAGTTTGCAGGTTGTAGGAGTCTACTAAACTAAACTAATCAGTTGAAAAACAAGCAGCTGTTGACTGTTTTCATCCAATAAAATGTTTCTGGTATGTTCTATGTATCCTTACCTGTAATCTGAAGCTCCAGTATAAGAAATAAAAACATTTTAATCCATCTGAATTCAGCCATCGTGCCTCTCTGTCTACTTTTTCTGCTCCTTCTCAGCTATTAACTGTCAGAGTCTCTGAACGGGTGCGTGTTGAAGAGAAATGTGTCACTTCCTCATAGAGACTTCCTTAATAAGTTTTATATATATACATAATATGTAATTTATAGCTTCATAGACAGATAAATTGCACTGATGTGAGGATGGTTACTTTAGAATGATGAGAAACAATTTGACGATTTTTATCTTAAATGAGTAGGAAACTACAGGACCCATAAAGTAAAATGTTACCAAGATTTTCTAAAAATACAGCAGCAGAGGAAGCTGTGACTCATTGCCACTGGTGTGTGGTCAGACCACTTCCCTGACACAAAGAAGAAACAAGAAGAGTGTATGATGTATTTGCTTTAATCACTCTCTAAAATAATGCACTAAACACAAATATTAATTTTGACACCATGTGGGGATGTCACATGATCACATCCCACCTCTGCTCAGTTTGCTTTTTGACACTTTTGTACCATAACAAAACAAAACTGAACAAATTATTACACTCTAAAAAATAACAGATACATGCTTTATTTATTTATTTATTTATTTATTTCTAGATTTATTTTTTTAACTTATTTCTGTATAGTAGAGATTTTGAGTTGAGATTTATATGTTTTTTGGATTGATCTTTTGTTTTGTGTGTATTTTGAATTATCTTTTGTTTGTGTGGTTTGCTTTGTGTTTTCTTTGCATGTGTTTGTTGAATCTCCCTGTGATTATCTCTCATCACACCTGTGCACAGTATTGCCCGTTGACCAAAGCGGAAGGACAGACAGACACAGGAGACCAGGAGCCACAGGTTCGACACTCACTAGCCTCCCCAAAGTTCCCCTCAAGGCACGACCGAGGAAGAAACAGCAGTGAACCACAAAGAGCAGACAGTACTGCAAGGTGTCCTCCGCTGAACCCATGGATCAGAAGATGAGCCACAGGGGCCTGAAGCCCAGCAGCCCATGTCCATTTGGCTTAAATACTCCAGCCTGGACTGGTAGCGTGTTGTTAATGCCCAGGAAAACCGTTAATATCCATGTTTTGCAGTAGACATCAGGTGTGCTGGCTGCTGGGCCAAGCAAGGGGTGGCAAATCTGAGCTGGTATATCTGCAGGATACTGATGGTTGTTGTCTGTTTCCCAAGATGAGTGGAGCACTGGAGAGTGGGCCATGGCGGACGCAGGACAGCGGGTGCTGGCATTCATGTTGGACTGGTGGAGGGACACTAACAGTAATGGACTTGCAAGCTTGTTTGTTTAAGGAACATTTTAGGATCCTTAGACATTTTATATTTGCTGTTTACTTGTTGTTGTTTTATAGTAATATTACCAGGGTTTTTGATAGTTTTTAACATTTTTAGTTTTTAAAGTTTTGTAATAAATTATTCTTTTACCCACCTCTTAGTGTCGGCGCCTTGGTTGCCCAGTGTCGCTCTCTACCCAATATAAAGAACCCTTAAAATTCAATTCCCCTTCCCCCTCCCCTTTACATATGTCTACATTTCTTCATTTATTTATTTCTGTATTTCTGTGTGTGTACGTTAACAAGCTTGGATGTCCTAAACTGAGACTAAAGGCCAATCAGTTACAGAGCAGCGATCGCTTTGGCTCTACTACTGCTGCCTTGGTTTGACCGTGGCCCTCAAAGCTCCGTCTTGAGCGACGGAGGAGCCGAGTGACCGTAGCAGTTTCTGAAGGAGGACTCTAATATACGTCTTCATTTATGAGCATTTTTAACTGGAGTGTAGCTGCTGTTGTCTGTTCGTACACATACTGAGGTGTCTTTTTGGCTTTTTCTTCAGTAAGTTTATCATTGTCATAAGCTAACCTGTGTTAGCTAGCTAATCTATGCTAGCTAACCTTAACCTACTGTAAAAATCACAGCCTGGCAGGGCAACAGTTATTTACTTATAAATTAGATTTTAAGTTGGCAAGGCAACTTAATAAGTATTTAACCCAAAAAAGTGCATTTTAATATAAATATTAAAAAATATAATTCAGCCATAGTTCTTGAAAAGTTTGTAATTAACATGTAAACAAGACATGAAGCGACTGTTCAGCGTGAAGAGAAATCATTGAGAAGTGACTGAATGTGAATAATAAAGGAGGAAAGTTAGTTATCTTTTGTATTTCTGTGGTCACACATACTTACACTGAGCTCAAACTGATCTATGTACAGTTAATTTGCACATGTGATTGTATTGTATTTACAGAAGCAGCCTGTGCTACAGTACAGTGCAGAAGATGAAGACACCTCTAACCTGGACAGCAGACCTTCTACTGCAGGGGTTCTCAACTGGTCTCACTCTGGGACCCACATTTTCCCATAGTCAAGCACATTTATTTTTCAAAAATATCCTTCGAAAACACACCTGTCATCTTTTTTTAACATAAATACATATATTTACATGTGCAAAGTACATTTCAGAGCACATTGTTGAGAAAATGATGAGAACTGCATGTATACTAAAATAAATATCAAAACTGCACAAAATAAATAAGGCCACAAAATTATATATTTTCACTTATATACTTATATCGTTCCATCAAAGCTAAGGGTCATATTTGCATTTTGCCATTTTGTCTCCGAACATCAACACAAACTTAAAGTGAACGTCAATCAAATGATGGCTACCGTGGCTACGGCACGAGAATGCTGCATGTCTCTGACGCATGCCTGTCAAAAAATTTTTTTTCAAAATAAAAGACAAGTCCAACATCAGATGCGCATTAAAAAGTATTTGTTTATGACCAGCTGTCCGCAAACCACCGAGACGGGTCCACAACCCACCAGCTGAGAATCACTGCTGTACTGTTCATGTCCACTCTGTTACCGTCTTCGAAAGAAAAGTAGAGATGGACAAAAGTTTGAACATTCACAGAAATCATAAACATTTTATTAATGCACTTGTTACCTGAGCAGACCTGGCTGTGATTCTTCTTTTCTTTTTCTAAGTACTACATTAATACAAAATCATATTACCATGCCGGTGCTTCCCCCGCATTTCTTCATTTTCACAAGCAGATGGTGTCATTGTACCTCAGATAAACACAAGGTTACAGGTTCATCTCCTGGTTTCTTCTATGAGGCATCTTCATGTTCTGCTCTCTTTGTCTCATTCACAATCAAGTGGAATTGAATCTAATTTTCCTTTTATGTGAATTGTGCAAAGTGGCTCCTTTGATTCATTCTACCAACTGCATGCTGGGATTGGCTTCAGCCAGCTCTTTTTAGAAAGGATGAGATCAGTTGACTGTTTCTTGTTGCTTTTTCAAAACTTAAATATGTCAGATTTCAAATGTTCCACCATGAATAATCTGCTGCTCATAGTCCTCCAGTTCATCATCAAACCTCACTGGTCTTTTGGCAAACCATCAACCATCTAAACCTCTCAAAGACCAGACTATCATAAACAACATCCTGCAAACAAGATCAAGATAAGAAACTCATCTCCTGCTTTGCCACTAAAGACCACTGACCCTGGCACCTCTGACCCTTCAAATTTATTTATGTACTTCTACATTTATTACATTTATTTATTCTTTTTCTAAGTACTACATCAATACAAAATCATATTACCATGCCGGTGCTTCCCCCGCATTTCTTCATTTTCTTCATTTTCACCACTAAAGACCACTGACCCTGGCACCTCTGACCCTTCAAACCCTTAAAGAGCAGCAACATGGAAAGACCAATTCACACCCCAGTGTGAGCTGATAGCACAACTTGGATACATCACCCACCATTCACTATCATGACTCATCTCTAGGAACCAGTCACCCACAGAGACTAGCTGGGAGCAACTTTAATCTTAAGCATCTTTCACACATGCAGTCTATCCCTGAAATGTTCAGGAACATTTCCTGCATAGAGTCATGTGTGAATGGGAGCAGGGGTCGATATTCAGGGAAATCTCTACCACCTGTTTCCCACCTCAAGAACTTTCACATATGAACTCCAGACAATGTCTGGAGAATCAGGTTCAGAAATTTTTGATTTCACAAATTCCTAAAGTTTAGAAACAGCTTTTTATTTCCAGAAACATCAAATTAATACAACAGCAATGTATAGTTTGAAGTGAGGCAGTTTCAAGGACAGGTTCACATTTTTTCAAGTCTGTCTTTAAACAACAGTCAGGTGCCCATATGAACATTGAAACAGGTTTTGTTCGCTGTAATCAAAGATCCTTTTCTAACATGCTTCCAGGGTCAGAGATGAGGAACAAAATCCTCGTTCTGTACAAAAATACATTCCAAAGTTTATCTGAAGTTAATATGAGGCTTCAGCACTCAGAGTTAATCAAATCAAGTGGGAATCTCCTAAAGTTACCATCTTTTTATTTCCTTCTTTGTGTTATTATCTGTCCACTGCAGCTCAGCAAGGAAACACAGAGAAATACTGGCCAGTAGTATAATATCAGTTATTGTGAGGAAACCTGACCAGAGTGGCTGGTTACTTGGTTGGAGGCAGACACAGGAAACCTTATACAGGTGTCACTAGGTGGTTTATTTACAAGAAAAAGTGACACCATGCTACACATGTAACAAAAACAAAACAATATGTTCAAAAAACAAAAAAACACTGAATAGTTAACTTGGTCTAACTGATCAAAACTCAACTCATAATAACTCAATTTATATTAACTTATCATCATGTGCACACAGCTACACACTGATGTACTATCCCCCTGATAGCCAAAAAGCAACTGCTTAAATAGACCCTTCCATCAGCAGTCCATCAGAGGCAATCTGGACTGTACTATTGCTGCAGGTACATCCCATGCCTCTCCTAAAAACAGGTAAGAGATAAAGTTATTCAATCTTACTAACCTCCAAGGTGAAACACTTTTCCAAATAACAGACTTGCAACCATACATAAACAGATCAAAGTCACAGTAAATAATTTACTTAACATAATTTACTACCACCCCCCCACACAATCCAACCCAGTGACATCACCAATGATGTCACCCAGTGTATAAATACAGGACATTGTTGGATGCCTCCTCCTTTTGTCTGTGGAGCACATGATGGGTATGGTAAGTAGCACAGAAAACATATGATTGAATTATGAAACGCGGCACTAACCCAATAAACAATCAGTAAACTTAACAATACTTGTGTGTTTTACTCTAACCAAAAATGTTGCTGGTATGTGAACTGTAACCAAACATAATGCAAACCACAAACAAACCCGGGATAGTAGGTGTCTGCAAGTTACAGATTGATCATGGACATATGGCTGAACAAACAATTAACAAGTATGGTTAAATTCATAAGCTATGTGGCATTGACAGTGAAAGTAGGGACAAATGGTGTATTCTCACCCACTTTGTCACAGTTATAATAAAGAGAAGGCAGCTACTGACTCTATTAGAGCTCCCAGCTCAGTTAAGTCTATTCTACATAATTTAAACATATCTCACTCAGCAAACATATTAAACAATTCAAAATGAAAGTTACTTATTTGTTTTTCCATACAAATAATAACAAAACTGTGACAAAGCTACAGTGTAAAAAGCAAACTTTAAACATTTGTTTAAATTCTTAAAATGGGTGAAAAGTTTGACAGAACAGTGCTGCAGTTAAAAAAAGAATCAGCCACCTAAACCCACCAAAACACAAACAAAGGCTTTAACTTCTCATATAAAATCTGATGAAATGTTATTTAACTGCGGTGGACTCTGGTGAGTTGATGTTGGTGTGAAAGTTGTTGATCAGTGGAGTCTGACAGTAGCAGAAGGTTCTCCAACGTTTTCATAGTTCACCGTACCTTCATCTTCATCTTCATCATTATGCACCTGTGAAAAACAACACAACACACCTGAGATTCTGAGATTAAATAGAACAAATAAACAACCTTTTTTTCAGACTAATACAGTTGACACTGTATATTCTTATTTTTTTCACAGAATCACAGTAAATAGTGAACTACCACAAACATAAACATTTGAATATTCAGTTTTAAACTCACAGCATTGTCATCCATCTGTGTTTTGTTCACTGAAAACACAAAAAAAGAGTTTAGCTTCATCAGTAAAAATCTGAGTTCATCAAAACTTGTTCATAAACGTTCTGTGAATGTTCTCACCTTTAATTCTAGTCCATATGTTGACTGACACAATGATTATTATGAGTGCAGTTAAACCCACAGACACGATGATGAACCTCAACAAAACTGCAAAGAGAATTAAAACATTAAAAATATGTTTCACTGTTTAAACTCCTGTAGTTAAAGATGAGAGAAATACAGTATATACAGCAAATACAAATCTACTTATGACATTTAGAAATATTTCTCTTATTTTTTGTACTTTAAACATCAAAGACTGAGAGACAGAAAGAGAGAGAGCGGTGAGCAATAACAAGGTTTGAGACTCAGACATGTGTGAACACACTGACTGAGATTAACTGAATAAGACAACAAGTTGTTAAATCACTACCTTGCTGTTTTGTTGCTGTATCAATGATTGTTGGTGTTGGTGCTGTTTGGTTCATCATTGCCTTTGTGCTTTTTCCCATTGTTGCTGTTGTTGATTTTGTTGTTGGTGTCGATGTAGTTGTCGGTAATTTGGTTGTTTTTGTTGATTTTATTGGTGTTGATTTTGTTGTTGCAGCTCTTGTAGGATCCTCACCTGGACATATGAAAAAAGAACAAGAAACAGACAAAGAGATAAACTAGAAGACAAAAGAACATTGTTTGGCTTGACTTATTCACTTTTTCCACTTATTCTGGTTGGTGTTGATGTTGTGGATTTTGCATCCTCACCTGAAGGGTGTTCCATCAAGCTGGCTAAAGGAAAAGCCTGACTTATTTCGATTAGCCTCGCTAATTAAAGTGAGAGCTCTGTTTCCAGCTCAGTAACCATGGTAATTTATTCAGCAGAACTAGCTGCTTCGTAGCAGGCTAACTGTCAAGCTTAATTTAGCTGTATGTCAAAGAATGTTCGACAGATGGAAACAGACTCTCAAAGACTCTCACAGTTCCGTCAAGTGTCTTTTCACACTCGTATCACATAAAATAGAAGACAGTGAGGGACTTTTACAAAAATACTTAATTTAATCCCCGTTTTATTCATGGTCACTTCTGTGTTGGATTGAACCCTATTATTTAAAAACTTAACATTTATAATTTAAGAAATAAGTGTGCCAACGTTGTTTTGAAGTTATTTATTCATTCACTCATTTTGTTCAAGCTGTGAAGATAAAAAGAAAATTAAATAAAGTCCAAACCATGACCTTCTGCTGTGTTTAAATGTATACAGTGATCAGTTGTTTATATGGATCAAAAAGCTCGGGATAGAATCATTTCTGTACAAAATTTATGCTGTTTGAATAATTTGCCTATGGAAATCAAGTCGTCTGCATACAGTAGGGATGTGCAGAGAGCCCAGTATTTGTATCTGTATTAGCTGAGGCAGCAAAATTATTTGTATTTGTATTTGAGTAAAAGTGGAGAGAGGCTTAAAAATCCTGTTTTAGTTTTTATTACTCTTTAAATTTTAGAAAATTAAGGTGTTACAATAAGTGTTCCTGAATAAACTACCTTACAAAGGAGGTCCCCACACCGGGTCTTGAACTGGAGTCTCCCAGATCATAGATGACTGCGCTGACTACTGAGCTAAAACTTTACTCATCGCATTATTTGCTTCAAAAATGTGTACATACTGTGTTGTACTGTATTTTGAAACAGTCAATAAAATTCAGTAAATAGTGAAGCTGTTCATTTCATTACTTTATATGCATGTAAACTGATAAATATACAAATGTCAATTAGATGTTGTTCTGCATGAGAAATAAACAGAAATCAGTTATAATAATCATCCACTTATAGTGATATTTGAATCTGACAGACGTGATCACCATAAGCGGTTTACACTGTATTTGTATCCTTAAGTTTCTTCATCTCCAACTTCCTAATTTTTAACTTTCATTGCTTGTAACTGGACATCCTGTGAAAGAGAAAATGTGTCAAAGAGCAGATGATAATGTTGGTAAGTTGGTTCTCTCAAGTTGCCTACACCATAATTTTAAACATACATCTGATATTATCTAGCCTACTAATAATACAGCCACAGTCAGTGATCTGAATGCCCATTTATTAACAACTAAAGATAAAACCATGAACAGGGACAAGCGCTGCTGTTCACTTTCCCCATGCAGACTCATCAAGCCAGATGGAGGGATCGAACCATCAACCTTCTAGCAAGAAGTTCACTCTTCTAACTTTTAGACCATCACTACCCGCCTACAGGTATAAATTTAATCTGTCATCAATTTTGTGCTAAGACATCTCCCTCACCTGCAGCTGTGTTGCCTTTTTTGGTGAAGACTCCTTTATATTCTTCATATAGTTACATCAGCAGGTTTGTTCTGCTGTTGAGAAGAACACCACTCTAGTTTTCCCTTTGTGACATAGTATTGTCATTTTCGACAATCAAAATGGCAATGACTAGACTTAGTGTTGATTAGACATGGCTAAGCTGCGTTAGTGGAGAAGAGTTTGAGCCTCAAGTGAAAGCTGATATTAATTCTAGCCAGGCTTTTTCAAGGAAGCGCAGCTTTCTTTAGCTGCGTTGATGGAACACCCCTCTGGACAAATGAAATCCCAAAATACTAACAAACTGTGGTGAGAAAATACCCCATATTAACCATCTACACAAAAAACTGAGAAACTAAATGAGGCAGTTTACTCACCTGAAGACTGAGAGCTGAGTGTAAAGAGCTGCACTCTTCCAGTGTAAGTCTCTGTCACGTTACACTTGAATAACTCAGAATACTTCTCAGGAAGATGGGAAGTTGCAAACATCAAAGCAGCAGAGCAAGTAGACTGTGACTTCATAACGTGCTGAGTGTTCACATCCTGGTCATTACCCTCATACACCCACTTCACTGTCTGTGTGCAAGGTCCACGTGTCGACACAGAGCAGCTTAACATCACCATATCAGTGCTCTTATGTTCAGTCACTGGTGAAGATGGAGATATTGTGAGAGAAAGACAACAAGTGTCAGATTAACTTCATCACTGTAATCATAATTATTGTAATGTTTCAGTATATTGTTCTAACAAGACAGTTTGAGCTGAAAAATGAATAATGTAAATACTCACTGGTAACAACAGACAGATAAACCCGAGAGTCTTGAACTTCTTGTTGTCCTGATTTGAGCTGTCTGCAGGTGTAATAACCAACATCCTCCCTTGAGATCTTGTTTATAACCAGTGAACAGTCCACTGTAACACTCAGTCTGTCTGATTTATCTTTGGCATTTTCACCAATCTGCCCAAGGTTAATCAGCTCTACTGCTTTGTTTTTTGAAACAAATAGCCAGGAAGTCCTGCCACATTTATCCTGATTAGTCATCACATTTGCACAAGACATAGTGACTTCATCTCCATCTCTGACAGTGATGTAGAGGGAAGTTTGTCCAGTTACTGCTGCTGAAAATTGAAGAGAGAAATTGATAAATGATATGACTGTAGCATGAATGTTCAAAACAAACAGCATATTTGACTGTCTCAGTAAAATGGTTATTTAATAAAGCACCATTTGTAATATCGCAGATTATTGTATTTTACATGTAAACTGAAGCCGCAGTATCAGAAATAAAGACATTTTAATCCATCTGAGTTCAACCATCGTGCTTCTCTGTCTTTCTCTCCGTCTTCTTCTCATACTCTTAGCTCTCAAAGGGCAGAAATACACTGTCTACTTCCTATCATGAGTAAAATGTCTCCTCCTCATTGTGGCTTCAGTCTATGTTTCTCACCTGTAACTTGATAACTTTTTGTGAGCAGAGCATATTAATATCATTATATGGGGGATTCGATATTATAGAAGTTACAGATGCTTGTCTCCACCCACTCACCACCAAAACCACCTCCTTTCCACCACTATATTTCAAACTACATCATGTTTATGACCATGAAATTAATTTCACACTAATCTGCTGTGGGGCAGAGACATCTGCCCTCATTTTTTGGATCTTTTGATTACTGCTAATGAAAAAAGAAATTTGGAGACATCTATTGATCGAAAATAAACTGACAGAAACACCATTTTACACTCTACAATTTTCCACCCTGACCATATGATCAGAAATTTATCGGCATGGAAAGAGTGCAATCCAATCCAAGATGAGGAAATTTGAACAACCAGCTGTTAAGAAGGGAGGTTTTTGAATTTATGAATTGAATACAATTGAACCATATGGACTTAATGAAACACAGGATTTGAGTTATTTTCTGTGATATGAAGATAGTAATTATATCTCTCTCCACAGGTAATTTGGATCCTTAGAGAGAGATGAGCCACTAGGTCCGCTAGCACTCACCTTTCCCATTTAGTGGTGTAGAGGGACCGCTGTGGGACCAATAGTCTGCTCTTCTAAGGAAATTTAGCTTATCCTATTCAGTCAGTTGTTTATGACAGTTTTTTTTTATATTAAGTTAAATTGATGTAAAATTGTGTAATTCTTGTACGTCTGTGCAATATTAATCATGCCATGTTTTTTGAAAATTGTAATTTTGTGTAATATTACTGTTATGTTCTTTGTAAAATTCTTGCCTTTGAAACATTTTGAAAAAATGAAAACTGTGATAATTAGTCATATGACCCATATGTATTTATCACACCTGTGAGTAGTAATTTTGCTGTGAGAACCCGAAGAAGCTACAGGCAAAACGCATTGTTCGCTCCTAATAAAGTCACAGTAAACTTTGATCTTCACCTAAGATGTTCCTGCGACCGACCAGCACCTGATTGAAAATACTGGGTATGCATGAGGAGTTCTGTTCAAAATTACATTTCTATCATGTTTAATAACAGACAGGATTCATGGTGATGTGTGACATCATGCATGAACAGACAGGTGAAGCGTCAAACTTTGACTCTTGATGCTCAACATGATGCAACATGGTGATCTTGTAGCAGTTGGGGGAGAACAGATGGTGGTGTTTTAGTGTTCTAAGACCTGTTAGGTCCTCATTGTATCTTTGAAGGAAATATATGTGACAACTGAAGGGGAAGTTTTTTGGTAAGAATGTGGTAACAACAGCAGCAGAGCACAAAAAAATAAATAAATAAAAACATCATTGTGGCATTTGCGAAAGTTTGGGCACCCTACATTCTCGGTATTCAGTAACACCCCCCGGGCAGATATTACATCTTACAAACGCTTTTACAAGGGCAAACACGCTGCAACTTAAGAAAACATCTTCATCAATTTGACAACACACGTGCATCATTTAGAAAACACGATACAAATACCACAACACATTACAGAAACAACAACAGAAGTGTTTCCAAAGGACACATCAATAATTAATAAGAAAAACGTTGTTTAAACACAAATGACGCCTCTTTCCTACCATAGTAAAGTAGACAATGTGCTGTAACCTTATTCTCACCTAAATGAGCCGTCCTTTAAGCTGGACTAATAACATTGTTCTCTATGCACAGCCGGCTGTGAGACGAAAAGAGATACCTCAAACAATATTCAATAACTTCACTCTTTTAATGTCCCCTAAAACTGTCCAGTCACTGTTGTGATAAAGAGGTGATAGAAACATGAATAATAAACCAAAATGTGAACATGACTTTCATACTGACAGATAGCATGAAGAATATATTGAATTCTACAGAAGTTTGCAGGTTGTAGGAGTCTACTAAATTCATCAGGTCAAAAACAAGCAGCTGTTGGCTGTTTTAATTAAATAAAATGTTTATGGTATGTTCTATGTATCCTTACCTGTAATCTGAAGCTCTAGTATAAGAAATAAAGACATTTTAATCCATCTGAATTGAGCCATCGTGCCTCTCTGTCTGCTTTTCCTGCTCCTTCTCAGCTATTAACTGTCAGAGTCTCTGAACGGGTGTGTGTTGAAGAGAAATGTGCCACTTCCTCATGGTGACTTCCCTAATAAGTTTTCTGAAAATGTAATTTGGTAATAATCATGTTTTCACATTTCACCATATTTGTTGAATTATACAGTACAGTTGTAATTTATAGCCTTGCAGACAGACAAATTGCACTGTTATAAAGATGGTTACTTTAGAACGATGAGAAACAATTTAAGGTTTTTTTGAAAAATGATTAGGAAACTATAGAACCCATAAAGTAAAATGTTGTAAGATGTTACAAAATGTTGTAAAATACAGCAGCAGATGAGGAAGCTATGATTCAGTGCCACTGGTGTGTTGTCAGACCACTTCTCTGACACAAAGAAGAAACAAGAAGAGTGTGTGATGTATTTGCTTTAATCTCTCTCTCTAAAATAATGTACTAAACACAAATATTAATTTGCAAGAAATCTGAAAGAAACATTAAACATCAATTGAATTTTATTTTAAACTGTGAAACTGTACAATAGAACTGTACAATAGAAACAACCAATTTTTTCAGGTTTTTTCTGTACAAATAATGATAAATCTGAGACAAACCTACGTTGTAAAAAGTAAAATTTTTAAATTTTTAAATTTTCCTGCTGGAACCAGTGTAAAACTGAGACTCTTAGGAACAGATTGGCCATACTTTATCAAGAAACAAGACAAAGAAAAGCTCATTTCAGTTGTGTTGAAAATTACACTATCATTCCAAGATAATGAGCAACCTATAGGTGCACTGAGTGTACTGTGCCAGGGCAAGTTAATTTTTTGACACCTCTCTAAACACAATGACAGTTGAAAGTTGCTTATTTAAGGAATAAAATAACATTTTGTGAGTAACTGCCATCTATTGGTTGTTACTGTACATGCTTTGTCCCTTTGCAGTAAAGCACTTTACATGGTACTATTGTTCAATGATATATCATTGTTGGTGAAAAAGAGTCTTACATCCTCTAGTGATTTACTCTCTGAGAAGGCTGGGAGGTATGTAATTATGTTCAGTCAATCAACAAGAATCCAGAGATTTTCTTTATACAATATCCTCTTTGTTGTTATTGCGCAGGTAAAAAATACAGGTATACAAATACAGGTATATCAACAACACACTCAATGTGTCTGCTGCTTTAGCTCATATTGTAATCAAACTATTGGAACATAGCAATTAAGTTAATCAGCATTTATTATGTATCAGTAATAGCACTGATCAGCAGTACAACAATTAAGCACTGAAAAACTTTTGGTGAAGTACAACAACAGGAACAAGCAAACATCTGCCTCTCTTTATAGCTCAAACTGAATATCAGACTACAACAAGAAAACAACTACAAGACACAAATATATTGTAACAACATGGAGAACGCACAAGCTGGATTTATTAGAGGCAGAGCTGATGTTTCATGTTCATCACCAAAATGCGGTAAAAGCCGCCATGCTTTTATATTTTACTCCATCCAACAAACATCAAGGCTACAAAATTTTGCATCACTACTTTTGTTGACTGTTGTATGGTATTAATATTTATATTACTGAAAAGTAACAATATTTAGTTTTTTGTGTGTTTTGAACTAGTTGGAGCATGTAGACATTGATCAAAAGAGGCCCCAGAATGGGCCCTTGAGGAACACGTCGTCGTTTCTGTGTCTGCTAGGACTTGTAGTTACCAGCTGACAGAACATATTCTCTATCTTACAAAAGGGACTTATTTACATCGATGTCTTTCAAACTTTTTGGTAACAGAAAAAAAAGTGACTTCCCATTTTGCAACTCTATTCACCCCTCCTCCTCCAAATGAGGAAATTTGATGACATATATGTACATTATCTCAACTGTACCATTTCTCCGGGTCGTAATTACTAAGGCCGCTAGGTTACATACAATAATTTTTGCATGAATGATATTACAACATATTTTGTCATTTTTCTTGGGAGGACAGTCTGTTGATCAGTTGAGTCTGACAGAAGCAAAAGGTCCTCCAACGTTTTCATAGTTCACCAAACATTCATTTCCATCTTCATCTTTATGTAACTATGAAAAACAACACAAGACATTTTCAATTAAATTCAATTTATTTTACTTATATAGTGCCACATAACAAAAGTTATATCATGGCGCTTTTCACATAGAGCAGGTCAAGACCATACTCTTTAATTTAAGGAGACCCAACATTCCCCCATGAGCAAGCACTTGATGACAGCAGGAAGGATTTCCCAATATTAGGGAGATTTGAGATTCTGAGATAAATTTGAACAAAGAAAAGAACTTTGTTGCTGCAGCAACACAATGCACTGCTTATTCGTCTCTAAACAGAATCACAGTAAATAGTGAACTACCACAAACATAAACATCTGAATATTCAGTTTTTAAACTCACAGCATTGTCGCCCATCTGTAGTTTGTTCCCTGAAAACACAAAAAAGAGTTTAGCTTCATCAGTAAAAATCTGAGTTCATCAAAACTTCTTGTTCATAAATGTTCTGTGAATGTTCTCACCTTTGATTCTAGTCCATATGTTGACTGACACAACAATTATTATGAGTGCAGTTAAACCCATAGACACGATGATGAACCTCAACTTAACTGCAAAGAAAATTAAAACATTAAAAAAAAATTTCACTGTTCAAATTCTTGTAGTTAAAAGATGAGAAATACAGTATATGCAGCACATGTGCTTTTTATAACCTGACAAATGTTGCATTTATCATTGCTTCATTACAATATTAGTACAATATAGTTCAATATCTGAACTGAACTGTAAACTGTGGTGCTAAGTGTATGTTGCTACAGATAGGAGGCACCAAAAATATTAATCTACACATGATATTTAGAAATATTTCTCTTCTATCTGTTTTGTACTTTAAACGTCAAAGGCGGAGAGACAGAAAGAGAGAGAACAGTGATCAACAACAAGGTTTGAGACATGTGTGTGAACACACTGACTGAGATTAACTGAATAAGAGAATATCTCCACCCATAGCCAAGACTCAGTCTGACATTCATACTTTAGACTTAGAGAGACATTCAAGTTGTTAAATCTCTACCTTGTTTTGTTTTAGGATCATTGGTTGTTGTTGTTGGTGTTGATGTAGTCAGTAATTTTGTTGTTTTTGTTGATTTTGTTGTTGTAGTGTCCTCACCTGGACATTAAAAAATGAACGAGACAGTCAGAGATGAATTGGAAGACAAAAGAAAGTTGTTTGGCTCGACTTATTTGCTTTTTCCACTTATTTCTGTTGGTAACGATGTTGTGGATTTTACATCTTCACCTGGACAAATTAAATCCCAACAAACTGTGATGAGAAAATACCCCAAAATAACCATCTACACAAGAAACAGAGAAACTAAATGAAGCAGTTTACTCACCTGAAGACTGAGGGCTGAAGGCAAACAGATGCACTTTTCCAGTGTAAAAATCTGTCACGTTACACTTGAATGACTCAGAATACTTTGACGTCTCAGCAAGATGGGAAGTTGTAAATGTCACAGTGGCAAAGCAAGAAGACTGTGACTCATTCATGTGCTGAATGTTCACATCCCAGTCATTACCCTCATACACCCACTTCACTGTCTGGTCACACTCTCCACGTGTCAACACAGTGCAGTTTAACATCACCTTATCATTGTCCTTATGTTCAGTCACTGGTGAAGATGGAGATATTGTGAGAAAAAAACAACAAGAGTCAGATTAACTTCATCACTATAATCATAATTATTGTAATTTTTCAGTATATTGTTCTAACAAAACATTATGATGTTAATACTCACTGGTAACAACAGACAGATCAACCCGATAGTCTTGACCTTGTTGTTGCCCTGATTTGTACTGTCTGCAGGTGTAAGCACCAACATCCTCAACTGTGACCTTCTTTATAACCAGAGAACCGTTCGCTGTAACACTCAGTCTGTCTGATTGATCTTTGACTTTTTCACCAATCTGTCCAAGTCTAATCAGCTCTACTGCTTTTCTTTTTGAAACAAAGATCCAGGAAGTACTCCCACATTTATCCTGAACAGTCACCACATTTTCACAAGGCAAAGTGGCATCATCTCCATCTCTGACAGTGTAGAGGGAAGTTTGTCCAGTTACTACTGTTGAGAATTTGAGAGAGAAATGGGGTAAATGAACTGAAATAAGAATTTGACTGTAGCATGAATGTTCAAAACAAACAACATATTTGACTGTCTCAGTAAAATGAAAGGTATGCAGGTAAGGTAGCAGAATTATGTTTCTGCTTTAAACAATATTAGATTTCATTTTTTGGATCTTTTTATAACTGTTAATGAAAATAGAAAATTGGAGACCATATGGTCAGTTAGTGAGATTGAGAAGAATATGTAGTAAAGAATATAACTGTCAAAATAAGGCAAAAGAAATGCCTCAGTGTTTCAGACAAAGGGTATATGACCAGATACTTATTGATCAAGCTACTGAAGAAGCTAACAGAATAGATAGGGAAGAATTATTACATCCTCCACCTTAACACACTGAAAGCAGAATAACTTTTGTATCTGAATATTGTATGGCATCTATGCAAGAGAGATTATTAACAAACACTGGAAAATCCTAGAATGTGACTCAAGTTTGAATCATTCTTCCTCCTCTAGACTGCCTTTTTGCTTCAAGAGATGCAGAAATGTCAAAGGTATTGTTGACAGTTCGGTGTATAAAAAACCAACACAAAGTAATTAGCTTAATCACCCTCATACGGGAAAAAATATGATATAAAAGAATTCATTAATTGTCTCTCAACACATGTCATTTACATCTTGAGATTCCCGTCTGGCTTAATGTATGTAGTAGGGATGTGCAGAGGACTCAGTATTCGTATTTGTATCTGTATTTGTTGCGGCAGCAAAATTATTAGGGCCTGAGCACTGAAGGTGCCATGGCACTATTGTATTTTGTGTGTTTGTTTGTTTCTTCTTTCTTTATTTATTATTACGGGATATCAGACCTAAATTTGACCTCCTAAACATGCTTAAAAACTCACCAAATTTGGCACGCACATCAGGTCTGGTGAAAAATTGGATAAAATGTAAAAACTAAAGCTGCAAGCAGCGATGAACAGTACTGTGGTGCAATTGAAGGGCTTCTGTCACAGGCATGCAGATGTCATTAGACCCGGGCTGTTTTCAGACCGTGCAAGAAGGCGATAAACATCACTTCCTTTGTCTACTATTTTTCCTGCTGCTGGGGCTGCTTTGCTGAAATTTCGTAGGGGGCGCTATTCAGCCAATTTGCATCACTGATGGAATATTGTCATGTAAACGTGTTCAGGCCGGGAGACTTATCAAACATGTAAAGTTTGGTGCAGACTGGAGCATTTACAATAAAGTTACAACAGCTTCCTCTGTTATGGCGAAATATCAAATCTCAATGGTGTTAGAAAGAGAATTTTCTGCAGGGTGAGACATGTCTGTCTTGCTCACACCTATGTCATCAAAACGATGGAAGTTTTGGGCCATTCACTTGCATTTCAATTAGTAAATTGAAAACTCTTGATGAGTTTGTATGTAAAACAAATTAATTTCCTATTTTTAGAAGTCTATTTTTAGAAAAGTAAAGATTTTTAACCCACATGACCTGGTCAAAGTTTGATTGAAATGTGTACTGTCAGGTGTGTAGAGACAATAAGTAATTGCAGCTGGACACAGAAAAATACTCATACATTTGAATGGAGAGTGTGAGCAAACCGCTTGGTGCTCGGGCCCTAATAAAGGAAAACTGCAGTACAGAGCTACAAATTTTAGTTTTGATGGTGTTTTTCTACAGCACTTTATCACTAAACTGTCACCCTCACTCCATTTTTTCCCTTCCCCTCATAGGTCATCCCCACTACTGAATTACACATATAAGACCTATAATTATTGTAAAATAAATGATAATAACATGGAATCTTACAACAAACCGCATCAAACTATATCATTGTCCCCCACCTGATGAAATTGGAGGGGTGGGGGGCAATTTTATATGCCAATAAAAAAATTTGCTTTTAAAAACAAAAACCCCTGAGTGGTGTAAAGGCTGCTTCTTTAAAGACATTTAGCATATACATATTATTTCTAAACAAAGAAGAGCTCATTTTAGCCATGGAGTGGTTCAGATGTGTGATTTTACCAACAAAGTGAAATTCAAATTTATAATATTGTTCTATTGTGACAACAGATTTATGTTCTCATCAAAAACAGACATCACATGATTTACATGTGTTTCCTATGTATTTTCTTAGTATGCAGAAATATATAAAGTAGCACAAAGCTTATAATGTGATACAGAAACAGATCAGTGCTGAATACTAGAAAGACTGAACACTAAAAACATTCACAGATCTAAAAGTGTAGGTTCACATCAGAAAGTATTACTGCACGTATCAAATACATGACTTACACACTCTTATCTATGTGCACGACATACAAAATATAATCTACAAAGCTGACATGTTAACATTAGGGGTGCAACAGATCACAAAACTCATGGTTCGGATCATATCACAGATTTGAGTCGTGGATCGGATCATTTTTAGGATCAGCAAAAAAAGGGGATACAAATAAAACTTTGTTTTCCATTTATTCTGGAACACACTTACAGCAAGAAACAGCAAGGAACTTTTGCCCATGGTCTTAAATGAAAACAACATTTAAGATGTCCAATGTTTAGATAAAATAAAATAAAATATATAAAATATTAGGCTAAATGCCCAATTATTGCAATATGAGGCATGATACCTTCCTCTTTTAAACACGGTAGTGAATAAAACAGCCTTTGTCCACATCATCAAAACTTGATGATAACTTAGAAACATGAACACACGTGTTGTCCTTCAGCTTGTTGAACAAGCCACCAAACAAACATTCACCGCTAATGTCAGTAAGCAGCTAGATGCTAATTAGCTGCTCAGCTGCAGCACATCAAACAGTGTGTAAACATACCTTCAGATGTCACTTCGGACCCGTTAGATGCTGGTTTGATCATTATCCTTCAAAATCCCTGTTAGCAAGACGCTGTCTGCCCATGACTTGTACTTACAGCAGTTTGTTTACTTTGTCTTAAATGAGACATTAAATTTTGCAGTTCATATACCTGCTGAACTGTGGGCGGCGATCTGTACAGATCACGGATCAACTACAATCAGTTACACCACTAGTTAACACTTGTTATTCTAGTCACTTTAAGCGTATTACTCAATAAACAGCTTAGCTTAAATATGAACTAAAGAAACTGTCAGAAGCAAGCAGCCAGACCTCCTGCACACTAATCATACAACATCAACAGGTGACTGGACAACCACTCAATTGAAAACGAGATCAATTCCACATGAATGTGTGAGTCCAGACATCTCACTGTAACTTCAACAAGGAAACTACCCACAACACATTATATATATATATATATATATATATATATATATATATATATATATATATATATATATATATCTACTGCATTCTTGTTAAGGAGATAAATTCACACAACAGCCACACAGAGAGACATTTAACCATCAGAGATGAAATTAGCGACCAAAGAGACAGAGAGAGAGAAGCTGTATCTGACTCAAATTATCTGATGTCTTCTTCTTTCTGTCATGGAGATGAAGTATTCATGTCATAACATCCATTTGTGGCTGTTGGTCATCTTGTTTGTTAGTTAACAGAACTTTATGGCTGCTGCTTGACCAGTCTGATATCATTAGCAACAATGACAAACAAGCTAACTCTCCTGGTTGTTTCTGCGGTTGCTTCTCTCTCCAGCCACTCCCTGGCGGTGTCCTGCTGCTGCTGCGCTGCACAGTCCAGATCATTTCTCCCATTAGCTTAACAACAGTTCTTAATAGTCCTTCCATGGATGTATAAAGAGTCCTTCAGGCTGCTACAACAAGCCAGCTGTTGCACTGGCTAACGCAAGGAGCTATCTACTGCTGCTACTCTGCCTTACAGTGGAGAGAATTAAAGATGAATTCTGGAAACTATCATTGAACCAACTCGATGTCAATACTGCATTCTGGTTGTTGATTGGTTAGGGAGGCCGTCCTCCCTTGGAGCATCATTTCACGTGTCTTTTCCAAAGAAGAGAGAAAAAATATGTTGTAAATAATACTGAGATTTGGTAATGGTTTATTTCAACCGAATATTCTTTTTTATATTTTGATCTCCCTCTTGCCCCCCCCTTCTCTGCTCTCTCTCCCCCTCTCAGTTGGAGAGGAGAATGTTAAAGTACTCTTCTTGTGAGATCTCCTCATTAATCCCATTACTTTGGCCAAATCTTACATTAAAAATCATATTTTTTTGTAGAAAATGTTGTTGCAAATCCATTGTTACAGGTTTGAAAGTGGCCAGACTTATAGTTTAGACGTCAGAAGCCTCTGTTTCACACAAAGGTCATGCCTCCCCATTGCTTTACATTGTAAGGGTGATGTGGCACTGCAACTTTCAGGGCTTATAAAATCCAAACCATTCAAGTTATTACAAAGTTTTTAACAACTTTTTTTCAGCACAGTGTCATAAGTCATGTATCAAAGTTTTAAATCGATACCAATTACGATCTCGGAGGAGATAGCGTTTGTTCGGGGGTCAAATTTGAAGCAAAGTCTTATATTGACAGACTAATTGCGGACTTCCTGTTGGATTTAGGTCAGGGGTGTCAGCATATGATTTGTAGGTCTTGATGAGACGAATAAGTCGGTTTTGGTTTGATCTCTCTACGACATTCCTACGCGCCCTGGCGGCCATTTTACTTACATAGGTGGCACTAGAGAGCACATTTTGGCACTTTGGGGGTTAATTTTTACATTTTATCAAATTTTTTACCACACCTGATGTGCGTGCCAAATTTGGTGAGTTTTTGAGCATGTTTAGGGGGTCAAATTTAGGTCTGATGTCCTGTAATAATTAAAGCTGCAAGCAGCGTTGAACGGGCCCTCGCACCCATGCATATGTCGGGGCGCGGTGTGGTCAAAGGGCTTCTGTCACGGGCATGTAGATGTTTTCAGACTCGGGCTGTTTTCAGACAGGCCAGGAAGGAGATAAACATGACTTCCTTTATCCACTATTTTGCCTGCTGCTGGGGCTGCTTTGCTGCAATTTTGTGCACTGTATGTATATAGACCTTTCTGCTGTATCCTATAAAACTGAGCTACATTCAACTGTCACATCCATCCCCGTCTTTCTTCCCTCCTTCTCCCTGTCAGTTGGAGAGTAGGATTTCTTGTGAAATATCTTCATAAATCCCATGACTTTGGTCAAATCTTACATTAAAAATCACATTTTGCATAGGAAATTTTGTCCCGAATCCATTGATAGAGGTTTGTAAGTGGTCAGAGTCATAGTTTAGACATCAGAAGCATCTGTTTGACACAAAGTCCATGTCCAGAGATTGCCTCCCCATTGATTTATGTTGTGAGGTGCAATGTGGCACAGCAACTTTCAGGGCTTATAAAATCTAAACTGTTCAAGTTATTGCAAAGTTTTTAATAACATTTGTTCACCACAGTGTCAGAAGTCATGTATCAAAGTTTGAAACCGATACCATTAACGCCTTTGGAGGAGATAGCATTTGTTCGGGGTCCAAAATTGGCGCAAAGTCGTACTTTGATGGGTGTATTGCAGACTTCCTGTTGGATTTAGGTCAGGGGTGGCAGCATATGATTTGTAGGTCTTGATGACTCGAATAATTGAGTTTTGGTTTGATCTCTCTACGACATTCCTACGGGCCGTGGCAGCCATATTAGTTACATAGGTGGCGCTCTCGAGCACATTATGGCACTTTGGGGGTTAATTTTTACATTTTATCAAATTTTTCACCAGACTTGATATGCGTGCCAAATTGTTGAGTTTTTGAACATGTTTAGGGGGTCAAATTTAGGGTTTAAGTGGCGGAATAATAAAGAAAGAAACAAAAGGAACAAATATAGGGTCTTCGCCCCTTTGGGGCTCAGGCCCTAATAAAGAAATAAACACAAGAAATACAATAGGGCCTGAGCCCAAAGGGTGGTTTGTTGTAAGATTCCATGTTGGTTTTCCTCCTGTCCTCCTCAATTTTTTGAGTCACCAGCCACCACTGGTGTGGGGGTTGAATGCAGCTCATTTTTGTAGGATATAGCAGAAAGGCCTATATACATACAGTACATTATATACAAACTTTGTATGAAGTTTGGTGTTATTATCATTTATTTTACAATAATTATAGGTCTTATATTTATAATTCAGTAGTGGGGATGGTAAAAAATGGAGTGAGGGTGACAGTTTAGTGATAAAGTGCTGTAGAAAAACACCATCAAAACTGCTGCAGTTATTTATTGTCTCTACACACATGACAGAACACATTTCAAACTTTGACCGGGTCATGTGAGTTAAAAGTCTTTACTTTTCTAAAAATAGACTTGATGAAAATTAGGTAATTAATTTGTTTTACACACAAACTCATCAAGAGTTTTCAATTTACTAATTGAAATGCAAGTGAATGGGCCCAGAGCTTCCATCATTTTGATAACACAGGTGTGAGCAAGACAGACATGTCTCGCCCTTCAGGAAATTCTCATCCTCACACCGTGGAGATTTGATGTTTCGCCATGAAAGGAAGGAAATTGCTATAACTTTATTGTAAATGCTCCAGTCTGTGTGATAAGTTAAAAGAATGATGCACTAAAAGGACCATATAAGCTTAAAAAGGACAGTACACTTAAAATGCTGTGATAAGGTTAAAAAGATCATAGTCATGAGAAACAATTTATAAGATGTGTTTAAAATGGGTTAAAAAGAAGTAGGAATTCATTATGTCAAAAGAGGTTAAAATTTTAAAAGGTCTTTAATTAATTCATTGTTCATTTCATCCTTTATTGTCAGAGGTTCAGCTATAATGGTATTATCAGTGATCCGCAAAGTAGTCTTAATCTACCAGCGTGAGATCGATTGCTTTTGTCTCCACCCACGTATCCAGGGGAACTCGCGGTGTTTTCTTCATTCGAGTAAACGCTCTCACTGAAGAAATCACTCGTATCACTCTTGTGATTATTTCTCCCCGTTTCAGGTATGTTGTCGGCATTTGACACTATTAAGGTGGTTGTAATAAATTTTCTAATATGTTTGAGTGTCAAGTGAATGTATGTGTAACATTTCAAGTGAATTAAAGTAAAGTTTGCCGAGTATGGTAAAGTGTCTGGCGAGCTAGCTCCCGCTTGTTAGCAGAGTTCAACCCGTAACTACGCCAATTGCTTCCGCCATTTTGTGAATCCAATTGTCTACATATGTAGATGTATTTTACACAGTTTTTCTATATTGTCTATTTAGTAACTTTTATAAGGTTATGAGAGGTTACTGAGTTACAGCAGTATATTATTTACCAGTAACAGTAGAGAGAATGGGAATTATGTCTCAAAGAAATACTGTATATTTGTGTAACTTGAATAGGGTATGTATGCTACTATAACCAGCTTGTTAAGCAGGGTAGCCTGTTTATTTGTTTATTTGTAGATTGTGTATATGTTCAATAATTCATTCGAGTAAACGCTCTCACTGAAGAAATCACTCGTATCACTCTTGTGATTATTTCTCCCCGTTTCAGGGGCGTAACATTTTGGAGGCACCGCTGGGATTGCTCCTTGGATGTCCGGTGTCCACAACCTGGCGGCCGAATCCTGTGGTAGCTAAATCCCCCACAATACAACCCAGGCAGGTGGTAGTGAGGAATGTGTTGCTGTTCGAGGAGAGCTGGAAGCTGGTGGTTAAGTACACGTCACCTGAGGCCAGTCAGAGATCATCAGGGACATTAAAGGCCATCCAGTTCAGAGTCAACTCCTGCACAGTAAAAGTTGCTCCTGCCCTGTCGACATGATGACAGCCTTGGAAGAGCTACAGGAAGAGGTTGTAGGAGAACTACATACCCTGACTAGAGAAAATTTGCTCGGAGTCTGTGATTTTCTTAACATCTCAGGAGAGCGGAGAGAAAATGTTGAAGGAAAGTCCCGCATATCACTAGTGACTCATGTAATGAAGTATCTTGAAAGAGAAGAAGTGGCAGAGTTAGAAGATGTCGGCATGTCAGAATTGTTGCTGCTGAAAGACAAAATTGCAGGTTTGGCCATGGGCACGGATAACGGAGCAGTACAAACTGAGGAGAATGTGGAAAGGGCAGGGACTCAGAGAGAAATAGAGGAGCAGAGAACTGTAAAGCAATGTAAAGGAGTGGAAACTGAGCAGTCCATCCCTGTTAATGCTGCTGGGTATGAGTCTCAGTGCCAGGCCCAACCTACTGTCAGCCCACCAGTCAGTATGCAGCCCCCGGTCAGTGCTCAGCTGCAGCAGCCGAGCCCATGCTGGCGCAAAGATTTCAAAATCTCAGGTCAAATAGGCGAAGCAGGCCAGAAAGATAAATTGACATTTTCTAGCCTCGCTCATCAGATTGAGAATGGACTGAACAGAGGTTATCCTGAAATAGAAATAGTAGATGCTGTAATTAGAGCTATATCTCCCGGCTCACAGTTACGCAGCTATTTGGAAGGAAAGCCCCACCTGACTCTCCCCACACTCCGACGCATCCTGCGCTCCCACTTCCAAGAAAAGAGCGCCACAGAGCTCTACAAGCAGCTAGCTTCTGAAGCACAGAACAGCAAAGACACTCCTCAGACTTTCCTCATGCGAGTTTTAGATTTGAGGCAGAAAGTACTGTTTGCTTCCCAAGAGTCAGAATCAGGGCTTAAGTATGATCCAGCGTTAGTCCAGCGCATGTGTTTACACACACTACTTACTGGTCTCCAGAATGAAAGTATCAGGATAGACATGCAGCCTCTCCTATTAGATACTGAGACCTCAGATGAGCTTCTGCTAGAGAGGTTAAATGTTGCCTGTGCTAATGAGGCTGAAAGGAGAAACAAAAGGAAGCTTAGCAACCAACAGTCAGCCACAAGTGTAAGTGTAGTGCAGTCAGAAGATAGGTCACCTGCTAAGTGCTCTGTGAAGGAAACCAAAACAGGGATTTCCCCAGAACTGTTAACAGAGATACAAGAGCTTAAGACAGGTGTAGCTTCTCTGAAAGGTCTCAGTGCAGAGATAGCCCAGATCAAAGAAACTTTACATCAGACTAGGTTCCAGCCACAGTCCTATGCCCCACCTGCAGTTAGGCCAGATAGGGACCCTCAGCCATCTGTTTCACCGCAGCAGTATTACAGCAGCTACAACCAGCCTCAAACACCTGCTCCAATGTGGCCACAGTATGGACCGAATCAGTACACCCATCACTCTGTCCGTGCTCCACGGAGATGTTTTGTCTGCCAGCAGACAGGAGCGAATGAACGCTGCATGCACTGCTACCGATGTGGAAGTGGAGAACATTTTCAGGCTGGATGCAAAATCAGAGGAATCAGACCATCCAGGGAGGCTCCTTTAAACAGGGAATGGTTACCACCACGGGACGGGTGCTAACCGTGACTAGCAAAGAGTCCCAGAAATGTGCAAATTGTGGCAGTGCAGACTCACCTGACAAATTGAAACGATGTTCATCCTGCAAAGAGACACTGTACTGTTCCAAAACATGTCAAAACCAAAACTGGGCTGAGCATAAAGGAAAATGCACTCACCTGCCAAGCGCCAGTGGAAAGGCTTCCTGCAAAAGGAAAATTGCTGATACTCCGCCCCTCCTACCTCGAGTTGGCCACCCCCGCAAAGTCACCTCGCTAGTTGGCAGGCAGTGTCTTGTTGAATGTTACCTAAATGGCCACCACCTGCAAGCTCTATGGGACACAGGTTCTCAGGTGTCGGTAATTGATGAAAGATGGAAAGAGGAATACTTCCCAACCACAAGGCTGAGAGATGTTTCAGAGATCCTTGACTCACATGATGACTTGACATTGACTGCCGCAAACGGAACTGAAATGCCGTACTTGGGATGGATTGAAACAGTTTTCCGGCTAGCCTCTGAAACTGACCAAGCAGAAGAACTGATCATTCCAGTGCTTATAATGAAAGGCTGGCACCTGTCTCATCCCATCATAGGTTTCAATGTTATTGAGCACATCCTGACAAAGACTGAAAAGACTAAACGGTATCACACAGTGAGGAAAGCTTTCCCAAGCCTCAAAAGAAACAAAGTGAGAGCTTTCATACAGGCTGTTAGCGCAGAGCAAGAAGATGAGTATGCAGTAAAAACGAAGAAAGAGGAGGTTGCAGTTTCAAAACACAGCAGCATCCAAATCAACTGTCGTGTAGCTACACAGCCTTTCAAAGAGGACATGACCATGCTGTTTCAGCCAGACCTGAACCCACAATGGCCAGATGGTCTTGAGTTTTATGACACACTAGTCAGAGTCAGGAAAGGTGTATTCCCAGTCATCACAATTGATGTTTCTAACCCAACTGACCATGACATTGTTTTGCCAGGGCGCACATTAATTGGCACAGTACAAACCATTATGACAGTCCTGCCCGCCCAGGTATTTGAGAAAGTTGCAACACCAGCCACAGTGAGTCACACCAGCATGAAGCCCACAAGTAGTGCCAGTGAACAGTGGGATCCACCAGTGGATCTTAGTCACCTTAGTGAGGATCAGAGACAGGTAGTGAAACAGATGCTCAGAGAAGAGTGTCATTCCTTCTCAAAGTCAGACAGTGATATCGGCTGTATTGAAAAGTTGCATATGACCATTTCCCTCAAAGACACTGAACCTGTCAAACGCACATATATATCAGTGCCTAGCCCCCTGTACCAGGAAATGAAGGGTTACCTCCACGACCTAATAGCACAAGGCTGGGTCAGGAAGTCAAACTCCTCATACTCCTCACCCGTTGTGTGTGTGCGAAAAAAAGATGGCACCCTTCGGCTGTGCATAGATTACAGAGACCTGAACAGGAAGACCCATCCTGATCGTCAGCCTATCCCTCGGGTCCAAGACATCATGAACAGTTTAGGTGGTAAATCCTGGTTTTCTCTCTTAGACCAGGGGAAAGCTTACCACCAGGGGTTTATGTCGGAAGAAAGCAGACCACTGACAGCTTTTGTTACCCCATGGGGACTTTATGAGTGGATTCGCATCCCCTTCGGCCTCATGAACGCCCCAGCGGCCTTCCAACGTTGTATGGAGGAGTGTTTGGAAGGACTTCGGGATAACATCTGCATTCCTTATCTGGACGACACACTGGTTTTCAGTAAAACCTTTGACAACCATGTGAATGATGTACAAAAAGTGCTGCAACGCCTCAGAGAGCACGGCATCAAACTCAAGCCAAGCAAGTGTGATCTATTCAAGCCTGAGGTCCGCTACCTGGGCAGAATAGTATCTGCAGAGGGCAGTAAAGTTGATCCAGCCGACTTCGAAGCTGTTAGAGCACTAAAAGATATCAGACCTCAGACTGTGGGCCAACTCAGGAAAATGCTTGGTTTACTCACCTACTACAGGCAGTACATCAAAGACTTTTCACGAAAAGCCAGCTGTCTATATGAGCTCCTAAAAGCAGACACAGATGAAGTCTCTGTCAACAGCAGAGAAATAAAAACAAGACTAAAGAGAGTGAGTCATGTTGTGCCCTCAAATAAACTGATCAAGTGGACAGATCAGCACCAACAGGTACTTGAACATTTGATTGACTGCCTGCTCCATCCACCAGTGTTGGGTTTCCCTGATTTCACTCAGCCATTCATTGTACACACTGATGCATCACACCAAGGTTTGGGAGCAGTACTGTATCAACACCAAGATGGCAAGCTTAGAGTCATTGCTTATGGCTCTCGTTCGTTAACGGCAGCTGAAAAGAACTATCACCTCCATGCAGGCAAGCTAGAATTCCTGGCTTTAAAATGGGCAATCACTGACAAGTTCCGCGACTATCTGTACTATGCTCCAACTTTCACTGTGTACAGTGATAACAACCCGCTCACCTACATCCTGTCGACTGCAAAGCTGAACGCAACCACTTCCAGGTGGGTTGCAGAGTTGGCTGATTTCCACTTTACAATCAAGTACAGACCAGGGAAGGAGAACAGTGATGCTGATGCTTTGTCGAGAATGCCGCTGGATGTAGAGTCACTAATGAGAGAATATTGTGAGGAACTGCTACCTAACACCATCACTGCTGCCATCCAAGCTGTTGAGGTACAGAAAGAGTCCCCTGCAACTTGGTCACTCACGGCTGTATCCATGTCAGTTTCAGCTGAAAGTGAGCCAGCCACTGCATCTATCAGCCCCATACCAAAAGAACAGCTACGAGAAGCACAAGAGTCTGATCCAGTTATCTGTCCTGTGCTAGAGTGCAAACTGTCAGGTTCCAAGCCACCAGTTAAGGAGCTGAGAGAGCTCAGTCCAAAGACGAAATGCTTGTTCAGGGAATGGGACAAATTGACAATAGATGATGATGGCGTTCTGTACAGAACTACCACTGCCCGTGAGCAACTAGTCTTGCCAGAAAGATACAAAGGAAAGGTGTTGGAAGAGTTGCACAATAACATGGGTCACCAAGGCGCTGATCGCACAGTATCCCTAGTACGTGACCGTTTCTTCTGGCCATACATGCAATCAGACATCGAGCACTATGTGACTAAGGCCTGCTCTTGTCTAAAACAGAAAAAACCCTGCCATGACACAAGAGCTCCCTTGACAAATATTGTGACAACACAGCCATTTGAGTTGATATGCGTTGACTTCCTCCATCTTGACCGATGCAAAGGCGGATATGAGTACATCCTTGTCCTTGTTGATCATTTCACGCGTTTTGCTCAAGCATACGCCACCACATCAAAGTCAGGGAAAACTGCTGCCAACCTAATCTTCAATGATTTCGCCCTGAAGTTTGGCTTCCCCTCTCGCATCCACCACGACCAAGGGGGAGAATTCGAGAATCAGTTGTTCAGTCAGTTACAGAAACTCAGCGGAGTGGCTGGGTCCAGGACAACGCCCTATCACCCGATGGGGAACGGTCAAGTGGAACGCATGAACAGGACATTGTTACAGATGCTCAAGACACTGACTGATGCACAGAAATCAAACTGGAAAGAGTCCTTGAACAAACTGGTGAATGCTTATAACTGTACACGTTGTGAAGTGACAGGCTACTCGCCATACTATCTTCTGTACGGGAGATCACCCAGGCTTCCAGTTGATATGCTCTTTGGACTGCACACAGAATCAGGCTCCAGTGACCAGCGAGACTATGTGGAGAAATGGAAACAAGGTATGGAGGAAGCCTACGCCATTGCTAACAGAAATGCTCAAAAGGCTGCTGAAAGGAGTAAAAGGTACTATGACACAAAAGTAAGGAGTTCAGCACTACAACCCGGTGAGCGCGTCCTGATCAAAAACTTGACACCCAGGGGAGGACCAGGCAAACTCCGGAACTATTGGGAGGACACAGTTCACACAGTAGTGAGACGAATGGGGTCTAACCTGCCAATTTATGAAGTGAGACCAGAAAGGGGTAAGGGATGCTCCAGAGTTCTGCACAGAAACTTGCTAATGCCCTGTGATCACTTACCTTTCGAGACATCACCAGAGTTTACAAAAAATGGAAAAGGGACACAGAAAAAGAAATACCACCCTGCATCTCAAACTCAGGAATCTGATGAGGACAGTGGAGATGAGTATGAACTCCATTATGAGCCACTCCGAGCCCCCACAGTGCCTGCAGAAAGAAAGGAAACCTTGGGTGAATCGAGGATGGCGCTTGAACATAGGCGCCCACCAGTGGAAGAGAGAATTGAAATGCCAGCTCCTGTTGCACCACAAGCACAGTCTCCTGGGGAAGATCAGCTGGAGGAGTCTAGCACACCTGCTGAAAACCTGCCTGGTGAGGAAATAGACTTACCTGTTGGAAATTTGCCTGATGAACACTCACCACATGCCTCTCCCTCGTCAAGTGCTGCTGAACCTGAGGAGCCATCCTACCAGCTGCCACAAAGAGAGAGACACCCACCGAGACGTATGACCTACGATCAGCTTGGCATCCCCTCTTGCTACAGTATCCAGCCAGCAACTCAGATGTTACCTGTCTACCATGCATCAGGACTGGTCCCATGGCTACCACCCCTTCAGCCATACTACTTCCAGCCCCCCTTCATGTATGGACTCCAGCAAACCATGAGCCTACAGACTTGACTAAGTTTGACGAACACCATGGACAATACATAGACTGTTCACACAGACCGTTGCCATGGACTATTCATGGACTGTTTCAAAACTATTGTCATGGACAATTTGCAGACTGTGTATCATTGCCATGCAAAACTAATGGACTGTTGAAAAACTGCTGATAGACAGTTTATGCATTGGCCAGTCACCGAATATGGACTGTAGCCCTGTGATTATGGACTGTTGAGTCATCAGACTGTGACCTTTGTTTGTGTACCAACTCACAGGAGCCCTTCATTGCCAAGCTCATGAGAGATTGAAAAGAAAAGGAGAGAAAATTGTTTAATTAATTGGTTTAATGTCGGGACGACATTTATTTTGTAGGGGAGTATGTGATAAGTTAAAAGAATGATGCACTAAAAGGACCATATAAGCTTAAAAAGGACAGTACACTTAAAATGCTGTGATAAGGTTAAAAAGATCATAGTCATGAGAAACAATTTATAAGATGTGTTTAAAATGGGTTAAAAAGAAGTAGGAATTCATTATGTCAAAAGAGGTTAAAATTTTAAAAGGTCTTTAATTAATTCATTGTTCATTTCATCCTTTATTGTCAGAGGTTCAGCTATAATGGTATTATCAGTGATCCGCAAAGTAGTCTTAATCTACCAGCGTGAGATCGATTGCTTTTGTCTCCACCCACGTATCCAGGGGAACTCGCGGTGTTTTCTTCATTCGAGTAAACGCTCTCACTGAAGAAATCACTCGTATCACTCTTGTGATTATTTCTCCCCGTTTCAGGTATGTTGTCGGCATTTGACACTATTAAGGTGGTTGTAATAAATTTTCTAATATGTTTGAGTGTCAAGTGAATGTATGTGTAACATTTCAAGTGAATTAAAGTAAAGTTTGCCGAGTATGGTAAAGTGTCTGGCGAGCTAGCTCCCGCTTGTTAGCAGAGTTCAACCCGTAACTACGCCAATTGCTTCCGCCATTTTGTGAATCCAATTGTCTACATATGTAGATGTATTTTACACAGTTTTTCTATATTGTCTATCTAGTAACTTTTATAAGGTTATGAGAGGTTACTGAGTTACAGCAGTATATTATTTACCAGTAACAGTAGAGAGAATGGGAATTATGTCTCAAAGAAATACTGTATATTTGTGTAACTTGAATAGGGTATGTATGCTACTATAACCAGCTTGTTAAGCAGGGTAGCCTGTTTATTTGTTTATTTGTAGATTGTGTATATGTTCAATAATTCATTCGAGTAAACGCTCTCACTGAAGAAATCACTCGTATCACTCTTGTGATTATTTCTCCCCGTTTCAGGGGCGTAACATCTGCACCAAACTTCTCCCTGCCTGAAGACGTCTACATGACAATATTCCATCAGTGATGCAAACTAGCTGAATAGCGCCCTCTACGAAATTTCAGCGAAGCAGCCCCAGCAGCAGGCAAAATAGTGGACAAAGGAAGTGATGTTTATCTCCTTCTTGCACTGTCTGAAAACAGCCCAGGTCTGAAGACATCTACATGCCCATCACAGAGGCCCTTCGATTGCGCCGCGGCCTGACGTGCATGGAGGCGCGAGAGCCCATTCAATGCTGCTTGCAGCTTTAATTTGTATTTGTATTTGAATAAAAGTGGAAAGAGGCTTTAAATCATTGATGACTGCGCTGACTACTGAGCTAAAACTTTACTCATCACCTCATTGCAGACAGATCTCTACCTATTTATACACCCATAACACAGAGACAGCACAGCGTGTAACGTGTAGAGAAGAACTTCAAAGGTTCATTTATTGCCTATTTTTCACAACCTAACTTTGTGGAAAGGAGAAGGGGAACAACAGGTTATGAAGAGTCTCTTGAGAGCACTTCACGTGTGTCAGTAGATCAGCTTTATCTCTGGGGAACACCCCCAACTCCAGGAGTGATGTCCAAATAAGAGAATGTGCATCATGTAGCAGATAGCTGGGACTCCCCTCATTGAGACCTGCTGATAGACGCAACAGCAAAGCAGAGGAGAGACACTGAGATAGCAATGTAACCGACCTGCGTGCTGGTATTTGACATGTTTTTTCTCTTCCCGAAAACAAATAATTTTTAAAATGTCTGTATGAAACAAATATTTGTAAAAAACACACTATTTGTGCTTTGCCAAATAATGTATTTGTATTCAGGCACACCCCTAGTATGTAGGCCAAACAAAACGCCGTTGAACATAAGGCTGTCATTATAAATGGAAACATGGATTATGTCATTGCTAGACACTACAAGGAGAAAAACAACAGTTGGACTACTTCCCTCAAATTTCTCTGCATTGAAAGAGTGCAGCCCAACCCAAGAGGTGGTAATTTGATCAACAAGCTGTTAAGAAGGGAAGTATTTTGGATTTATGAATTGAATACAATTGAACCTTATGAGGATTGAGGATTTGAGTTCTTTTCTGTGATATGAAAATATTAATTATATCTTTCTCTACAGGTAATTTCGACCGGTAGAGAGAGATGAGCCACTAGGTCCGCTGGCACTCACCCTTCCCATTTAGTGGTGTGGAGGGACAGCTGTAGGACCAATAGTCTGCTCTTCTAAGGAAATTTAGCTCATCCTATTCAGTCAATTGTTTGTGAGAGGTTTTTAATTAAGTTAAAATTATGTAAAATGATGTAATTCTTTTAACTCTGTGCAATATTAACCTTGGCATGTTTTTTGAAAACTGTCATTTTTTGTAATATTACTGTTATGTTCTTTGTAAAATGCTCACCTTTGAAACATGTTGAAAAAATGAAGACTGTGATAATTAGTCATGTGACCCATATGTATTTATCACACCTGCGGGTAGTAATTTTGCTGAGCGAACCCGAAGAAGCTACAGGCAAAACGCGTTGTTTGCTCCTAATAAAGTCACAGTAAATTTTGATCTTCACCTAAGATGTTCCTGCGACCAACCAGCACCTGATTGAAAATACTGGCTTTGCATTAGGAGTTCTACATTTATGTCATGTTTAATAACAGACAGGATTCATGGTGATGTTTGACATCATGCATGAACAGACAGGTGAAGAGTCAAACTTTGACTCTTGATGCTCAACGTGGTGCAACATGGTGATACTGTAGCAGCTGGGAAAGAACAAAGGTAAGGTGGTGTTTTAGTGTTCTGAGACCTGTTAGTTCCTCATTGTATCTTTGAAGGAAATATATGTGAGAAATGAAGGGGAAGTGTTTTGGTAAGAATGTGGTAACAACAGCAGCAGAGCACAAAAATTAAAAAAAATGAAAACATCATCGTGGCATTTGTGAAAGTTTGGGTACCCTACATACTCAGTATCCAGTAACACCCCCCTGGCAGATATCGCAGCTTGCAAACACTTTTGCAAGAATCTGAAACTTAAGAAGTCTTATGGTGCTCAAACTTGTGCACATGGCACAATGATGTTTTTATTTATTTTCAATTTAAGTCATAAAAATTAACTATGTGTTAATCATCACCAAGATATGTTATTTGTCAAGGGGTGGCCAAACTTTTGCATATAACTGTATATATATGTATATGTATGTTTTCGTTGTGATTTCTTATTATCATTATTGTTGTTATTGGATATGTATGTGCTTTATCCAAATGTTTCTTTTATATTCAACATTGGTATATGGGATATTTTTATTGTTGAATGAAAGTCTAAAAGAATTGGCTCCGTTTCTGATAATATGGTGTAAGTTCACCCTCTGCTGCTGGTTTTGATTTGTGTGTTTTGTTTTGTTTTGTTTTGTTTCGTTTAAGCCAGTATGGTGTTGCTCTCCAGCTAGCATCTGACTAGCTTGGTTCAAGTATTAGCAATCATTATTCTTTGTGGAAATGTACATAAGAAAGTGGTTTATACGGTGGCTGACAAGGGCAAACACGGTGCAACTTAAGAAAACATCTTCATCAATTTGACGACACAAGTGCAGCATTTAGAAAATGCGTTGCAAATACCACAACACATTACAGAAACGACAACAGTTTCCAGAGGACACTTAAGAGTGATGAACACAACAATAATTCATAAGAGAAACATTGTTAAAGAAGAAATGACGCCTCTTTCCTATCGTAGTAAGGTAGACAACAAACTACAACCTTATTCTCACCTAAACAAGCCGTCCTCCGAGCTGGACTAATAACATTGTTCTGTATGTACAGCTGATTGTGAGACGAGGGTGCAGAGACCGAAAAGACTTAAAACAATATTCAATAACCACTCTTTTAATGTCTCCTGAAATTGTCCAGTCACTGCTGTGATAAAGAGGTGATAGAAACATGAAAAATAAACCAAAATCTGAACATGACTTTTATATCTATGACAGATAGCGTGAAGAAAATTTTCAGGTTGTAGGAGTCTACTAAATTCATTAGGTGAAAAACATGGCTATTTTAATCAAATAAAATGTTCCTGGTATGTTCTATGTTTCCTTACCTGTAATCTGAAGCTCCAGTATAAGAAATAAAGACATTTTAATCCATCTGAATTCAGCCATTGTGCCTCTCTGTCTGCTTTTTCTGCTCCTGCTCAGCTATTAACTGTCAGAGTCTCTGAACGTGTGCGTGTTGAAAATAAATTTCTCACTTCCTCATGGAGACTTGCCTAATAAGTTTTCTGAAACTGTAATTTGGTAATAATTGCATTTTCACATTTCACCATCTTTGTAGAATTATACAGCATTTCACTTACGTAAAGGTGGTTACTTCAGAACAATGAGAAACAATTTGACCATTTTTTTTAAATGATTAGGAAACTATAGGACCCATGAAGTAAAATGTTACCAAGATGTTCTAAAAAATACAGCAGCAGATGAGGAAGCTGTGATTCAGTGCCACTGGTGTGTTGTCAGACCACTTCTCTGACACAAAGAAGAAACAGGAAGAGTGTGTGATGTATTTGCTTTAATCTCTCCCTACATACAATATAATGCAACAAACATTTCTAAGAAAATCTGAAAGAAGCATGCAACATAAATTGAATAATAACAGTCTCCTTACAGTTTTCTATTGACAGAAATGGATACTTAAAGGGGACATGACATGTGATTTTTGTGATTTTCTGTCTTTAATATACTGTTATAATGTCGGATGTCTATGTTAAACATGGTTAAAGTTCCAAAACTTGAGGTGAACATCTGTAAAAATGCTCCTTGTAAGTCAAAAGTCAGGGTTTCAGCCTGCTCTGATTGCTTCATTCGCAAAGTTACCTCTACTTCCCCATCACACTGACTGACTTCAGATTGTTCGCACGTGCCCTGAGCCGTCCGTTGAAGTCTGTCTTAGTTGCTACAGTTGAGGAGCTTAAACTATGGAGCACAAAAAATGACATGAGCATAAATAAATGTATAATAAGTGTATAAATAAATAAATGATTAAATACATAAATTGTTTTTAAAAAAAAAGGACATAATTAAATTAATGTTTTGAATTTCTTTTCTACATTTCCATAAATATTCTTTTATCGAGGCTATTTCTGTATTTCTATAATATGTATTTACTTATTTCTGTATTTGTCACACGGGAGAGATTTTGAGTTGATATTTGTGTGTATTTTGGATTGATCTTTTGTTTCTATGGTTTACTTTGTGTTTTCTTTGCATGTGTCTGTTGAATGTCCCTGTGATTATCTCTAACCACACCTGTACACAGTATTGCCTGTTGACCAATCGCTGCAGAGCCTAGTGAGCACAAAAGAGGAAAGGAAAAAGAGGAAGTACGGACAGACACATGAAGCAAGAAGTAGAGTGATGAACACTCAACAGGAGGGGAACAGACTTTTAAGCTTGTTTATTTAAGGGACATCTTAGAATCCTTAAAGATTTTAGAGTTGCCTTTTACTTGTTGTTTTATGATAATATTATCTTTTATAATAAATTATTCTTTTACTCACCTCTTAGTGTCGGCTCCTTGGTTGCCCAGCGTTGCTCTTTACCCAATAAAAAGAACCTTTATAATCCAATTCCCCTTCCCCCTCCCTTTTACACATTTCTACATTTCTTCATTTATTTATTTCTGTATTTCTGTATTTCTGTATCCGTATGTTAATAAGCTAGGAGGTCCTAAACTGAGTCTAAAGCCAGATTGGTTACAGAGCAGTGATCGTTTTGGCTCCACAACTGCTGCCTTGGTTTGACCACAAAGCTCCATCTTGAGTAATAAATGAGCCGAGTGACCACAGCAGTTTCTGAAGGAGGACTCTTAAATATGTCTTCTTTTGTGATTCACTGCCAGCATTTTTAAATTGGAGTGGAGCTGCTGTTGACTGTTATTACAGATACTGAGGGGTCTACTTTGCTTTTTGTTCGGTAAGTTTATCATTGTCATCAGCTAACCTGTGCTAGCTAGCTAGCTAGCTAACCTTAGCCTACTGTAAAACTCACAGCCTGGTAGGGCAACAATCATTTATTTCTAAATTAGATTCTGAGTTGGTGAAACTGTACTGTATTTAACCCACAAAATCGTATATTAATGTAAATATAAAATTATCAGCCAGCCATAGTTCTTGAAAAGCTTTGTAATTAACATGTAAACTAGACAGTCAAAGGACAAACAACCATGAAGCGTCTGTTCAGTGTGAAGAACAATCATTGTGAAGTGACAATAATAATCATACAGAACAAAGGAGAAAAGTTAGTTATCTTTTGTATCTCAGTTGTATTTCACATATACTTACATTGAGCTCAAACTGATCTATATACAATTAATATAAACATGTGAATTTATTGTATTTACAGAAGCAGCATGTGCTACAGTACAGTGCAGAAGATGAAGACACCTCCAGCCTGGACAGCAGACCCTCTACTGTTCATGTCCACTCTGTCACAGTCTTTGAAAGAAATGTAGAGATGGACAAAAGTTTGAACATTCACAGAAATCATAGATATATATAATTTATTAATGCACTTGTTACCTGAGCAGACCCGGCTGTGATTCCTCTCTTCTCTTTCTCAGTATTACATTAATACAAAATCACATTACCATGCCAGTGCTTCCACAGCATTTCTTCATTTTCACCAGCAGATGGTGTCATTGTACCTCAGATAAACACAAGGTTACAGGTTCATCTCCTGGTTTCTTCTATGAGGCATGTTCATGTTCTGCTCTCTTTGTGTCATTCACAGTCAAGTGGAAATGAATCTAATTTTCTTTTTATGTCAATTGTGCAAAGTGGCACCTTTGACTCACTCTACCAACTGCATGCTGGGATTGGCTTCAGCCAGCTGTTTTAAGAAAGGATAAGTTGAGACCGCTTGACTGTTTTTTGTTGCTTTTTCAAAGCTTAAATATGTCAGATTTCAAATGTTCCACCATGAATAAACCGCTGCTCATAGTCCTCCAGTTCATCATCAAACTTCACTGGTCTTTCTAGTGTTGAGCAGGAAAAATACATGAATATTTTTCCTTAAAACTATTCTTTTTGGCCGCTGTTCACTTCCTGTTTCCAACTGTGAGTTGGGACATTTTTTTTTAAAAAAACCCTAATGTGGTGTTTACTGTTGCCATGATGACGAAGGCTGCCTGACTACTGAGTAGTAACCATGTTTCAAATGAACATTTTAACCCAAACCATGATCTTTCCACAACTATAACCAAGTAGTTTTTGTGCCTAAACCTAACCAGACCGTAACCACGACATTGTCACATCATAAAACAATTATTTTGTAACAGTGATTGCAACGGTTTTGGAAAGCAGTATATTATGCTCCAACCTACTTGGTGGTTACTTAGATTTTGTCTTTAGTGTCCGGAGAGTTGTTCTCTGTAAGGCAGAGGCACAGCATGCACAGAAATACCGTTCACTTTCCAGTGCTTGGCTAGCTTCTTGTGCTACTTGACTTTGTACTACATAGTAAATTTCTCAAAAAAACTTGTTGTGGGTTGTGATATGTAACAAAAAACGTTAGCTAAGAACTGTAAACAGAGACATGTTTCTGCACATGTGCAGCGGCGTCTGCTGTACACACACACAAAAAACAGCAACAAGAAGATCTTGTGATGAATTTGTGTGTTTGCGCAACAGAACCTTCCTCAACCCCCCCACCCATTCTTCTTACTGACCAAACTATCACAACATCCTGCAAACAAGATCAAGATAAGAAACTCATCTCCTGCTTTGCCACTAAAGAGTAGCAGTGCCTGAAGATTATCCCAGTAATTTACCAGGAACTGTGTGTGAAAAATTTTTGGGTCTCAAATAAGCAACCAAAGACCTGAAGAAGATCCCCTGGCAAACCAGCATAAGAGCACCAGACAACTTGCAAGTCATCACCACCAACAATATGGAGAAACAAGACTTGCTACACAACATGTCACGGAGAAACAAGACTTGCTACACAACATGTCACACACACACATACACATACAGACACACTCACTCACACACACACACACACACACACACACAAATCAAGCACACGGCTGGGACCTTTGCCATTTGCAGTCGGACCAAGGAGAACAAAGGACTGAAAACACATGGACTCTAAAATGAAGTTTTAGATTTTGTCGAAGGAAAATTAATACAGTATTTTAGTATGTGTGTGTATATGATAACATGTGTCTGCTGTAGTGATATTTGCTGCCTTCAAGCCAGGAAGTTTAACACTAACAATTCCATCATCTTTGATAACACTAACATGTCATATTTAGTACCATTCTGCTTGTTTCACTCTAAATATACTATAGCCACTATCCAAAAAGCAAAATTAGAAATTATGCAATTGTTATGAGACATCTTCTGTGCAGCCAGACCAAAACTTTAATAGTCTCTTAACTGAGAAACAATGCAGGCTGAGAGCTGAGGAGATCCTAAATCAGAGGCTCCTCCATTATCTCCATTCTCCACTATCCAGATCTGGACTGGCCTACTTATTCATCATTTTCAAGCTTCAGACTTCAGCTACTCACCACAGCACTTCAAACTCCAAACTCCACAAGAAACCACCCCTGGGAGTAAGCAAGTTTTTCCACAAAATCACCATTAACTGGCTTCTCATCTCATCTATCGGGTATGTTATACCAACTACACAATAGATAACTCTGCATCATTCATTTCAATCATTCACTAGCCATAGCCTTGTGTACCAGTTTACTAATGTCCTCTTGTGTGTTTGTTTGTAATCTGTTGTAGCTGTAATGTTTAGTAATAAATGTTTGTGTAACTAAAAGTGAACTTGTTGGTGTTTTCTTGTGCTTGTATCTCAGTCACTTAACCTTCAAAGACCTGTATCCTCACACAGTCATCATTAAGATTATCAAACCATTTGAGTTCACACAGTTCCTACAGTTTAGAAACAGCTTTTTATTGCCAGAAACATCAAATTAATACAACAGCAATGTACAGTTTGAAGTGAGGCAGTTTAAAGGACAGGTTCACATTTTTTGAAGTTTGTCTTTAAATAACAGTCAGGTGCCCATATGAACATTGAAACAGGTTTTGCTCACTGAAATCATTCCAGCCAATGATTACAGTAAAATAAAATAATAATAAAATAAATAAAAATGATACAATGTTGAAGTGTGATCTCAAAGGTCTTGAGTTTGCTTTTAAAAATATCAACATTCTCTGCTGCCCTCAGGTCTTCAGGAAGACTGTTCCAGAGACAAGGACCATAGTAATAAAAGGATGCCTCATCGTGGGTTTTTGTTCAGACTTTTGGAATAATTAAGAGGCCGCTACCAGAAGACCTGAGGGTTCTAGAGGGTTCATAATCAAATCAAGTGGGAATCTCCTAAAGTTACAGTCTTTTTTTTCCGTCTTTGTGTTATTATCCGTCCACTGCAGCTCAGCAAGGAAATAGAGAAATACTGGCCAGTAATATAATATCAGTTATAATAAAGAGAAGACAGTTACTGACTCTATTAGAGCTCCCAGCTCAGTTAAGTCTATTCTACACAATTTTAAAAAAAACATGTTAAAAACAATCCAAAATGAAGGTAACTTAAAAGTTTGTTTTCTTTACAAATAATAATAATGATAAATAATAAAACTGAGACAAAGCTACAGTGTAAAAAGCAAACTTTAAACATTTGTTTAAATTCTTAAAATGGATGAAAAGTTTGACAAAACAGTGCTGCAGTTAAAAAAAGAATCAGCCACCTAAACCCACCAAAACACAAACAAAGGCTTTAACTTCTCATATAAAATCTGATGAAATGTTATTTAACTGCGGTGGACTCTGGTGAGTTGATGTTGGTGTGAAAGTTGTTGATCAGTGGAGTTTGACAGTAGCAGATGGTTCTCCATCGTTTTCATAGTCCACCGTACCTTCATCTTCATCTTCATCATTATGCACCTGTGAAAAACAACACAACACACCTGAGATTCTGAGATTAAATAGAACAAATAAACAACCTTTGTTTCAGACTAATACAGTCAACACTGTTTATTCTTATTGTCTTTATAGAATCACAGTAAATAGTGAACTACCACAAACATAAACATTTGAATATTCAGTTTTTAAACTCACAGCATTGTCATCCATCTGTGATTTGTTCACTGGAAACACAAAAAAAGAGTTTAGCTTCATCAGTAAAAATCTGAGTTCATCAAAACTTCTTGTTCATAAACGTTCTGTGAATGTTCTCACCTTTAGTTCTAGTCCATATGTTGACTGACACAACGATTATTATGAGTGCAGTTAAACCCACAGACACGATGATGAACCTCAACCAAACTGCAAAGAGAATTAAAACATTAAAAACATTTTTCACTGTTTAGACTCCCGTAGTTAAAAGATGAGAGAAATACAGTATATACAGCGTGTGTGTTTTTTATAACCTGAAAAATGTTGCATTTATCACTGCTTCATTACAATATTAGTACAATATAGTTCAATATTTGAACTGAACTGTGAACTAAGTGTATGTTGCTACAGATAGGAAGCACCAAAAATACAAATCTACAAATTACAATTACAAATATTTCTCTTCTATCTGTTTTTAACTTAAAACGTCAAAGGCTGAGAGACAGAAAGAGAGAGAACAGTGAACAATAACAAGGTTTGAGACTCAGACATGTGTGTGAACACACTGACTGAGATGAACTGAATAAGAGAATATCTCCACCCACAGCCAAGACTCAGTCTGACATTCATACTTTACACTCAGAGAGATACAAGTTGTTAAATCACTACCTTGTTGTTTTGTTGGAGTATCATTGGTTGTTGGTGTTGATGTAGTTGTTTTTGTTGAACTTATAGGTGTTGATTTTGTTGCTGCAGCTCTTATGTCCTCACCTGAACATGAAAAAAGAACAAAAGAGAGACAGAGAGATGAACTGGAAGACAAAAGAAAGTTGTTTTGGCTCGACTTATTCGCTTTTTCCACTTATACCTGTTGGTGTTGATGTTGTGGTTTTTACATCCTCATCTGGACAAATTAAATCTTCAAACACCAACAAACTGTGGTGAGGAAATACCCTTCAATAAGTTAAGGGTGATTGTCTCCACCCACTCACCACCAACACCACTTCCTTTCCACTGCTGTATTTCTAACTACCTCATGATTATGATCATGATCTCATCATGTAATGCTTTTAAAATGTGAAAACATGGATGTAAGATGGTACAAATTTCACACTAATCTGCTGTGGAGCAGAGACATCTGCCTGGTTAAATAACAGTTACATACAAGTGATTTTAAAGCAAATTAACTGATTATGAAGCAGAAGTATGTTTCTGCTTTAAGACAGAATTACATTTTTTATCATGTTTAACAACAGACAGGATTCATGGTGATGATTGACAGCACACATGAACAGACAGGTGAAGAGTCAAACTTTGACTCTTGATGCTCAACATGATGCAACATGGTGATACTGCAACAGCTGGGAAAGAACAGATAAGATGTTTTTGTTAGTGGTCTGAGACCTGTTAGTTCCTCATTGTATTTTTGAAGTAAATGTTCCTGAGAACTGAAGGGGAAGTGTTTTGGTGAGAATGTGGTAACAACAGCAGCAGAGCTCTGGAGGTTTTACCCTCTAACAATGACGAGATAAACACAGATCTGATTGTGATTTAATTATTATCATTATTGTTGTTATTGGATATATATATATATATATATATATATATATATATATATACATATATGTGCTTTATCCAAATGTTTCTTTTGTATTCACGGAATATCATGTTTTTATTGTTGAGTGAAAGTCTGAAAGAATTGGCTCCGTTTCTTATAAAAAATGTACATGAGAAAGTGGTTTATACGGTAACCGACGAGGGCAAAACACACTGCGACTTAAGATAACTCATGCAAATAGACAAAACACCAGCAAAATAAGAAAACATCCTCATTAATTTGAAAACACATGCACAGCATTTAGAAAACACACTGCAAATACCACAACATAACACATTACCGAAACAACAAGGGAAGTGTTTCCAGAGGACACTTAAGAGTGATGAACATGTCAATAATTCATAAGAGAAACATTGTTAAAGCACAAACGAGGCTTCTTTCCTACCGTAGTAAGGTAGACAACAAGCTACAACCTTATTTTCAGTGAGCCGTCCTCTGAGCTGGACTAATAACATTGTTCTCTATGTACAGCTGACTGTGAGACGAAGGTGCAGAGACCGAAAAGAGACACTTCAAACAATATTCAATAACTTCACTCTTATAGTGTCCCCAGAATCACTTCACACATCAATGGTCTCCTGTTAGTTATACAACAACACTTAGTTTGGAAAGAAGGGTTAGAGGTTATTGAATATTGATCTCTCATTACTGAACTGTAGTTTGTGATAATTCATATTCTCACCTGAGGACGGAGGGCTGAAGGTAAACAGATGTTCTTCGTTAGTGTAACCATCTGTCACTTTACACTGAAATATCTCATGAGATGTTGACTTCAGCTTGAGATGAGAAGCAGGAAATCTCACTGCACCATAGCAGCCATCCCGTGATATTGTCACGTCTTCATCCACATCATGACCCTCATTCAGCCACTTCACTCTGTGTCTACATGAATCATGTGCCCTCACCAAGCAGGACAGCGACACATAGTCACTGTCTTCATGTTTATTCACTGGTGAAGAACGTAAATACAAAATTGCTTCATCAATTATTGTAATGTTTCAGTATATTATATATAATATATATATATTATTGTAGAGCTGAAAACTTAATAATGTAAATACTCACTGCTAATAACAGACAGAAGAACCTGGAAGTCTTGTCTTGATATGTGCTGCTGACAGTAATAAATACCATCATCCTCTTGTGTGACCTTCTTTATAACCAGAGAACAGTTCGCTGTAACACTCAGTCTGTCTGATTTAACTTTGGTATTTTCATGAATCTGTCCACGTTTGACCAGATCCACTGGGTTTCCTGAACTACTGAAGAGCCAGTTAATATTGTCACATTTATCCTGATTGGCTGTCACACTTTCACAAGGCAAAGTCGCATCATCTCCATCTCTGACAATGACGGAGGAATACTGTCCAGTCACTGCTGTGATAAAGAGGTGATAGAAACATGAATAATTAACTGAACTGTCTTTTATTCTGACAGATAGCATGAAGAAAATTTTAGATTCAACAGAAGTTAGCAGGTTGTATTACTCTACTAAATTCATCAGGTGAAAAACAAACAGCTGTTGTCTGTTTTCATCCAATAAAATGTTTCTGGTATGTTCTATGTATCCTTACCTGTAATCTGAAGCTCCAGTATAAGAAATAAAAACATTTGAATCCACCTGAATTCAGCCATCGTGCCTCTCTGTCTGCTTTTTCTGCTCCTTCTTTCTTAAGTGTCAGAGTCTCTGAACGGGTGCGTGTTGAAGAGAAATGTGTCACTTCATCATAGTGACTTCCCTTATAAGTTTGCCGGAAGTGTACATTTTCACATTTCATCATAGTTTTTGAATTATACAGCAATTACAGGACCCATGAAGTAAGTGTGACTAACCAGCAGAAGAGGAAGCTGTGATTCAGGGCCACTGGTGTGTTGTCAGATGAATCAAGAAGAGTGTGTGATGTATTTGCTTTAATCTCTCTCCAAAATAATGCACCAAACACAAATATTAGTTTCTAAGAAAATCTGAAAGAGGCATGAAACATAAATTGAATTTTATTTTAAGCTGCGAAACTGTACAATAGATCTACAACCTCTTTGGATTTCTTATAATTTCCACTTTCCATATTCAGCTGTTTAATATATGACCCTCAAGGATGACACCAAGTGGGGATGTCACATGATCACATCCCACCTCTGCTCAATTTTGCCTTTTGACACTTTTGTACCATAACAAAGCAAAACTGAACAGAGACATAAATGTTTCAATTATTACACCCTAAAAAATAACAGACATGAAAGAAAAAAATATAAGAAGAAATAAAACAGCAGTGAAAACTAAGATTTTAACTTTAACTCAACACTAGAACAACCATCACTGAACTGAAACGTCTCTCTCTTCATGTGTCAAGCACAGTCTGTTCTGCACACTGTAAATAGTTGAATGTTAGGATAGAATAGACAGTACATTTCTTTTTAAGGTTTGGACAGCATAGACAAATTCCCCACAGAGATACAGTCTCTATTATGAAGTAATGGCTAATTGTCTGAGATTCTGGGAATAAAAAACTGATTTTCTCATCAGAAAGCTTTAACTAACCAGTTATAAATTAAATGTAATGATATGAACACTGTGGTCTGTTATTTGTTGGGTTTGTTGATGGTAGTGTAGAGGTTGCTGGGATCAGTGGAGGCTCCAGCAGAAGAGGGGGAAGCTTTCACAGTCCTGTAGGTCACTGCATCACCTTCATCATCACCATCACCACAAACCTGGGAAACAAAAGGGAAACAGCATCACATATAAATTACAAATTATTACATGAAAATGCATAACAACATAACTCGACAGGAGCTGAGAGATCTGAAAGTCATCATTTTGCTTCTATTTAACAACTGAAATATTCACTTTGCTGCAGTTTTTATTTGCTGATTAGATTGTGAGATATCTTGTGTGTGAAGTTGACATGTGGGTCTGATGGTTTTCTAGAGAAAAAGTGAGGAGATCACTGACAAATCTTGTGGATTCTTCCTTTTGGGACCTAACTGTTGGTCAAGTGCACCAGAAGGGGGATCAAGGGGCCACTGGGCCCCTTACTTTACCCTCCCTCCACATTCTTTTTAAGTCGCCAATCACTGTATACTCGAAAATGCCCCTATATTGCAACACTTACGGTAAAAAGACATCTAAATCATTACTGTCCACTCTAAGACATTAAGTAAAATCAAGCAGGCAAACATAAAGTGGGAAGAATATTTACATTTTAATCCAATCAAAGAGGACATTGTCACACAAATCAAATGCAGACAGTGTACATTGCAACCAATAAACTTGTGTTATGTTGTTAAAGTCTGTTTGAGCTAGCTGAACTAACCTTAGCTAGGGTCTTATCTGATGTAACTTGACAACATGGAGAAACCCACCCAAGCCTGTCACTGGCATAATCAGATACTTTGTGTAAACATTTCCTGTGAACAGACAAAACTCAGGCTGTGGCTGCTGTGTCAGTAATGCTCCACTGTATTTGGTCATCTGTCAGTATCATCATGCATTTATTCTGTGGAAGTTCAAGTGATTAATAACTGCATTCTATGACTGATATTCACACTCTAAACAGGAACAAGAGTTTCATAAAAAATGAATGATGCAATTTTAGACTTGGAAGGAAGTGTCAGTCACAGTGTATAAAGTGTATATGATGATACAAGGACAATGTTAACAATCCTATTGCCTGCTTGCTGTTACTCATCCCCAGTTGTGTTGCTGTCCTATAAACTCATAGTTTCAGGTAATTGAACAAACAAGCTTGTATCTAATCCCACAAGCACAAGTTAGCTGCTTTGTGTTTGAAATTATACTGCTACCATGTGCAAAGCAAGCTATAGTTACTCTGCAAAAGTTTAGTGAGTCTCTGGTCTATCTACTGCTACACACACACACACACACTAACACACACACACACACACACACACACTTTGGCCCCCACACTTCAGAAATGAATCCAGCGCCCCTGATGTGTGTGTGTGTCACTAAATTTTTGAGGAGTAACTATAGCTAAGACCCTAGCTGAGGTTAATTCAGTTAGCTAAGTTAACAGCTCAAATAGGCTTAAACAACGTAACACAGCATTGAATATCAGTCAAACATAGAATGTGGTTATTAATCACTTGAACTTCCACAGAATAAATGCATGATGAAGCTGACAGATGAACAAATATAGTAAAGCATTACTGACACATCAGCCACAGTCTGCGTTCTGTCTGTTGACGGGAAAAGTTCACACAAAATATCAGATTATGCCAGTGACATAGTCTTGTGTGTGATTCACAGCTTAAAAAGAATTTGGGAGGAGGGTAAAATGGCTCCTTGGACCCCCTACTTCCGGCGTTCTTGACACATACACAGACACACACGCACTTTTTGCTTCTGAAATGAATCCGGTGCCCCTGTTGTTGGTCTTCTTGGTGTAGCTGATGGAGATGTAGGACACCATCTTCAGGATCAACAATAGTGATAGTGAATAGTGAATAGACAACAGGGTGACTGTTCAGTAACATGTGGATTTATACTGACTCACTCCTCTACTTAGGGACCGAGCCCAAAAGGCAGAGCCTAAGGGCGAGGACCTTATTGTTTTTCATGTGTTTGTTTGTTTCTTTCTTTCTTTCTTTATTTGGGCCTGGACTCCATATGGATCGCCGCCCACAGTGGACAGAGGCTGTTTCATTCACTACCATGTTTAAAAGAGGAAGGTATCATGCCTCATATTGCAATAAGTGAGCATTGAATATTTTATATATTTTATTTTATTTTATTTAAACATCGGATATCTTAAATGTTGTTTGTCTTGAATGTTTTCATTTAAGACCATGGGCAAAAGTTCCTTGCTGTTTCTTGCTGTAAGTGTGTTACAGAATAAATGGAAAACAAAGTTTTATTTGTTTGATCCTAGAAATGATCCGATCTGTGACTCAGATCTGTGATACGATCCGAAAACTGTGAGTTTTGTGATCCGTTGCACCCCAGTGTTAACATGTCAGCTTTGTAGACTATATTTTGTATGTCGTGCACATAGATCAGAGTGTGTAAGTCATGTATTTGATACATGCATTAATACTTTCTGATGTGAACCTACACTTTTAGATCTGTGAATGTTTTTAGTGTTCAGTCTTTCTAGTATTCAGCACTGATCTGTTTCTGTATCACATTATAAGCTTTGTGGTACTTTATATATTTCTGTATACTAAGAAAATACAATTTTCCGATTTCATCAGGTGGGGGACAATGATATAGATGCGGTTTGTTGTAAGATTCCATGTTGGTTTTCCTCCTGTCCTCCCCAATTTTTTGAGTCACCAGCCGCCACTGGTGTGGGGGTTGAATGCAGCTCATTTTTGTAGGATACAGCAGAAAGGCCAATATACATACAGTAAATTATATACAAACTTTGTATGAAGTTTGGTGTTATTAGGGACCGAGCCCAAAAGGCAGAGGACTGCTGTAAAACAGTAGTCCACGCCCTTAGGTGAGAACCCTATTGTTTTTCGTGTGTTTGTTTCTTTCTTTCTTTCTTTCTTTATTATTACGGGACATCACACCCAAATTTGACCCCCTAAACATGCTCAAAAACTCACCAAATTTGGCACTCACATCAGTTCTGGTGAAAAATTTAATAAAATGTAAAAATTAACTCCTAAAGTGCCAAAATGTGCTCTTTAGCACCACCTATGTAACTAAAATGGCCGCCACGGCCCGTAGCAATGTCGTAGAGAGATCAAACCAAAACTCAATTATTTGTCTCATCAAGACCTACAAATCATATGCTGACACCCCTGACCTAAATCCAACAGGAAGTCAGCAATTAGCCTTTCAAAATAAGACTTTGCCCCAATTTTGGCCCCCGAACAAACGCTATCTCCTCCGAGGGCATTAATGGTATCGGCTTCAAACTTTAATAGGTGACTTATGACACTATGCTGAAAAAATGCTTTGTCATAACTGGAACGGTTTGGATTTTATAAGCCCTGAAAGTTGCAGTGCCACATCACACCTTACAATGTAAACCAATGGGGAGGCAATCTATGGGCAAGGACTTTGTGTCAAACAGAGGCTTCTGACGTCTAAACTATAGGTCTGACCACTTTCAAACCTGTATCAGTGGATTCAACAAACAAAATTTCCTATTAAAAAATATGATTTTTTATGTAAGATTTGGCCAAAGTAATGGGATTTATGAGGAGATTTCACAAAAAGCGGACTCTAAAATCCTCCTGTCCAACTGCTCCTGGTGATGTCACTCCCTCAGTGCTGTGAAACATTCCGCAAAACACACTCATTATAAAATCACAGGAGGAGCGAGAAAAGACTTTAAAACGCACACTAATATCTCAAAAACGATAAAAGATAGAAAAAACATGTAAATTCAAGATTTGTAGGTCAAAGTCTTGTGACTCATTTAAAGTCCAAATGAAGTTTGTATCTAAAACCATGTGGAAGCAGTAAATGTTCAAAAAGGTGTGGTTTCGCTCACACTCTCTATTCAAATATATGAGTGTTTTTCTGTGTCCAGCTGCACTTACTTAGTCAGGGCTTCAGCCTGCTCTGAATGTTTCATTTGCAAAGTGACCTCTACTTCCCCATCAAACTGACTGATGTCAGATTGTTCATACATGCCCACAAACAGCCATCTTTTCTGTAGTCTTAGTTGTGTTGAAAGCTCCACTATAAGTGGCCGAGACAAACTCCACTCATGCCTACTTCTGACTAAATTATTATTTTAATTGGTTACAAATAAAACATAGTCTAATGTTTTACACCATTTGTGAGGAACTTGCACAATTTTTACAATTTGTACTGAACTAGATCTGAACTGTCAAGAATGACTAAAAAAACACAAACAAACAACAAGGACCTAGACAACCGTCAGATAACCTGAGGCCAAAGGAGAAGCTATGGTTATCTGCACCTAGCAGACATCCCTAAATGTTAACCTCAAACATAAATAAGGAGAAGTTCAAAAGTTCCACAGGGTGTGGTGTAAGTGACAGTTAAAGAAAAGGTCACTATTTTGTGTAAAGTCACATAACATCAGCATGTAACTGATAGATGTCCTAGAGATAGATGAGCGGTAGAAGAGCTGAGTGACCACAGCAGTTTCTGAAGGAGGACTCTAATATACGTCTACATTTGTGATTCACTACCAGCATTTTTAAACCGGCATGGAGCTGCTGTTGCCTGTTCTTACACATACTGAGAGATCATCTTTGCTTTTTCTTCGGTAAGTCTATAATTGTCATCAGCTAACCTGTGTTAGCTAGCTAGCTAACCATAGCCTACTGTAAAACTCACAGCCTGGTAGGGCAACAGTTATTTATTTATAAATTATATTTTGAGTCGACAAGACCGTACTCAATAAGTATTTAACCCACAAAATTGTAAATATTAAAATTATCAACCAGCCATAGTTCTTGAAAAGCTTTGTAATTAACATGTAAACTAGACAGTCAAAGGACAAACAGCCATGAAGCGTCTGTTCAGCGTGAAGAACAATCATTGTGAAGTGACAATAATAATCATACAAAACAAAGGAGGAAAATTAGTTATCTTTTGTATTTCTGTGGTCACATATACTTACACTGAGCTCAAACTGATCTATATACAATTAATATACACATGTGATTGTATTGTATTTATAAAGGCAGCCTGACACCTCCAGCCTGGACATCAGACCCTCTATTCACTTCAATTCAATTCAGTTCAGTTTTATTTATTTAGCGCCAAATCATAACAAAGGTGATCTCAGGGCACTTTTACATATGGCAAGTCAAGACTGTACTCTTTGAGCTCTACTGTTCATGTCCACTCTGTCACAATCTTTGAAAGAAATGTAGAGATGGACAAAAGTTTGAACATTCACAGAAATCATAAACAATCACATCACCATGCCAGTGCTTCCCCAGCATTTCTTCATTTTCACCAGCAGATGGTGTCATTGTACCTCAGATAAACACAAGGTTACAGGTTCATCTCCTGGTTTCTTCTATGAGGCATGTTCATGTTCTGCTCTCTTTGTCTCATTCACAGTCAAGTGGAATTGAATCTAATTTTCCTTTTATGTGAATTGTGCAAAGTGGCTCCTTTGACTCATTCTACCAACTGCATGCTGGGATTGGCTTCAGCCAGCTCTTTTTAGAAAGGATGAGATCAGTTGACTGTTTCTTGTTGCTTTTTCAAAACTTAAATATGTCAGATTTCAAATGTTCCACCATGAATAAACTGCTGCTCATAGTCCTCCAGTTCATCATCAAACCTCACTGGTCTTTCTAGTGTTGAGCAGGAAAAATACATGAATATTTTTCCTTAAAATTATTCTTTTTGGCCGCTGTTCGCTTCCTGTTTCCAACTGTGAGTTGGGATGTTTTTTTAAAAAGCCTAATGTGGTGTTTACTGTTGCCATGACGACGAAGGCTGCCTGACTTTAAGGAAGTAGTTGCCATGTTTCATATGAACATTTTCACCCAAACCATGATCTTTCCACAATTATAACCAAGTAATTTTTGTACATAAACTTAACCAGACCTTAACCACATTTGATTAGCGTCTTCCACCGCGTACACGTATATCCAGTCTTGCCCCATCTTCTTCTTCTTCTTCTTCTGTTGAATTTTATGGTGGTGGGCATCCATAAGTGTTGCATGACCACCATCTGCTGGACTGTCCCTTGCCCCATCTACTCCTGCACTGCTATGGGATGTGTGAAAAGGTGCAAGATGGAAATGTTCCTGAATGTAGCTGAATGTGTGAATAGTGAAAATCACTAGCAGTGCCTCAAAGATTATCCCAGTAATTTACTGGGAACTATGTGTGAAAGAGGCTTTACTGTGAAAAATTTTTGATACTCAAGTAAGCGACCAAAGAACTGAAGAAGATCCCCCGGCAAATCAGTATAAGAGCACCAGACAACAAGCAAGTCATCACCGCCAACAACACAGAGAAACAAGACTTGCTGCACAACATGTTACTGTAATGCCTCAGTGACTACAGACAGACACACACACACACACACACACACAAATCTAGCACATGGCTGGGACCTTTGCCATTTGCAGTCAGACCAAGGAGAACAAAGGACTGAAAACACATGGACTCTAAAATGTAGTTTTAGATTTTGTCGAAGGAAAATGAATACAGTATTTCAGTATGTGTGTGTATATGATAACATGTGTCTGCTGTAGTGATATTTGCTGCCTTGAAGCCAGGAAGCTTAACACTAACAATTCCATCATCTTTGATAACACTAACATGTCATATTTAGTACCATTCTGCTTGTTTCACTCTAAATATACTATAGCCACTATCCAAAAGGCAAAATTAGAAATAATACAATTGATATGAGACTAACAATTTTGATACCCGCCTGTCCATGGACAGCAGGGGATTGTCTCTGCCCTGCCCCCAAGAAATCTGAAATCACTGTGATTGGCCAGGATGCATCTTCTGGGCAGACAAACCAAAACATCTCATCTGTCAGGTCAGTTATACCAAATACACAATAGATAACTCTGCATCATTCACTTTAATCATTCACTATCCATAGCCTTGTACACCAGTTTCATAATGTCCTCTTGTGTGTTTGTTTGTAATCTGTTGTAACTGTAATGTTTAGTAATAAATGTGCGTAACTAAAAGTGAACTTGTTGGTGTTTTCTTGTGCTTGTATCTCAGTCACTTAACCTTCAAAGACCTATACCCTCACACAATCATAATTAAGATTATCAAACCATTTGAGTTCACAAATTCTTACAGTTTAGAAACAGCTTTTTATTGCCAGCAATGTACAGTTTGAAGTGAGGCAGTTTAAAGGACAGGTTCACATTATTCAAGTCTGTCTTTAAACGACAGTCAGGTGCTCATATGAACATTGAAACAGGTTTTGATCGCTGTAATCAAAGATCCCTTTCTAACATGCTTCCAGTGTCAGAGATGAGGAACAAAGTCCTCATTTTGTACAAAAAAAAAAGTTTATCTGAAGTTAATATGAGGCTTCAGCACTCAGAGTTAATCAAATCAAGTGGGAATCTTCTAAAGTTACAGTCTTTTTATTTCCGTCTTTGTGTTATTATCCGTCCACTGCAGCTCAGCAAGGAAACACAGAGAAATACTGGCCAGTAATATAATATCAGTTATAATAAAGAGAAGACAGTTACTGACTCTATTAGAGCTCCCAGCTCAGTTAAGTCTATTCTACACAATTTAAAACATATCTCACTCTCAGCAAACATGTTAAAAACAACACAAAATTAAAGTTACTTAAAAATGTGTTTTTCTGTACAAATAATGAAAGAACTGTGACAAAGCTACAGTGTAAAAAGTAAAATTTAAACATTTGTTTAAATTCTTAAAATGGGTGAAAAGTTTGACAAAACAGTGCTGCAGTTAAAAAAAAGAATCAGCCACCTAAACCCACCAAAACACAAACAAAGGCTTTAACTTCTCATATAAAAAGTTGTTGATCAGTGGAGTCTGACAGTAGCAGAAGGTTCTCCATCGTTTTCATAGTCCACTGTACCTTCATCTTCATCTTCATCATTATGCACCTGTGAAAAACAACACAACACACCTGAGATTCTGAGATTAAATAGAACAAATAAACAACCTTTGTTTCAGACTAATACAGTCAACACTGTTTATTCTTATTGTCTTTATAGAATCACAGTAAATAGTGAACTACCACAAACATAAACATTTGAATATTCAGTTTTAAAACTCACAGCATTGTCATCCATCTGTGATTTGTTCACTGGAAACACAAAAAAAGAGTTTAGCTTCATCAGTAAAAATCTGAGTTCATCAAAACTTCTTGTTCATAAACGTTCTGTGAATGTTCTCACCTTTAGTTCTAGTCCATATGTTGACTGACACAAAGATTATGAGTGCAGTTAAACCCACAGACACGATGATGAACCTCAACCAAACTGCAAAGAGAATTAAAACATTAAAAAACATTTTTCACTTTTTAGACTCCTGTAGTTAAAAGATGAGAGAAATACAGTATATACAGCATGTGTGCTTTTTATAACCTGAAAAATGTTGCATTTATCACTGCTTCATTACAATATTAGTACAAAATTGTTCAATATTTAAACTGAACTGTGACTAAGTGTATGTTGCTACAGATAGGAAGCACCAAAAATACAAATCTACAAATTACAATTACAAATATTTCTCTTCTATCTGTTTTGTACTTTAAATGTCAAAGGCTGAGAGACAGAAAGAGAGAGAACAGTGAACAACAACAAGGTTTGAGACTCAGACATGTGTGTGAACACACTGACTGAGATGAACTGAATAAGAGAATATCTCCACCCACAGCCAAGACTCAGTCTGACATTCATACTTTAGACTCAGAGAGATACAAGTTGTTAAATCACTACCTTGTTTTGTTGGAGTATCATTGGTTGTTGGTGTTGATTTTTTTGTTGCAGTTCTTTTAGTGTCCTCACCTGGACATGAAAAAAGAACAAAAGAGAGACAGAGAGATGAACTGGAAGACAAAAGAACGTTTTTTCATTCATTCCTGTTGATGTTGATGTTGTGGATTTTGCTCACCTGGACAAATAAAATCCCCAAATACCAAAAAACTGTGGTATCTCCACCCACAGCCAAGACTCAGTCTGACATTCATACTTTACACTCAGAGAGATACAAGTTGTTAAATTACTACCTTGTTGTTTTGTTGGAGTATCATTGGTTGTTGGTGTTGATTTTGTTGTTTCAGCGCTTTTATTGTCCTCACCTGGACATGAAAAAAGAACAAGAGACAGACAGAGAGATGAACTGGAAGATAAAACGGCTTATTTGCTTTTTCCACTTATTCCTGTTGGTGTTGGTGTTGTGGATTTTGCATCCTCATCTGGACAATTTAAATCCCAAAATACCAACAAACTGTGGTGAGAAAATACCCCATAATAACCATCTAAACAAAAAAAACAACTAAATGAGGCAGTTTACTCACCTGTAGACTGAGGGCTGAAGGCAAACTGCTGCACCTTTCGAGTGTAAATATCTGTCACGTTACACTTGAATATCTCAGAATACTTTGACGTTTCAGCAAGATGGAAAGTTGTAAATGTCACAGTGGCAAAGCAAAGAGACTCCTTCATGTGCTGAGTGTTCACATCCCAATAATTACCCTCATACACCCACTTCACTGTTTGTCTACACTCTCCATATGTCGACACAGAGCAGCTTAACGTCACCTTATCAGTGTTCTTATGTTCAGTCACTGGTGAAGATGGAGATATTGTGAGAGAAAGACAACAAGAGTCAGATTAACTTCATTACTGCAATCATAATTATTGTAATGTTTCAGTATATTGTTCTAACAAGACAGTTTGAGCTGAAAACATGATGATGTAAATACTCACTGTCAACAACAGAAAGATCAACATCAGAGTATTGACCTTGTCGTTGTCCTGATTTGTTGTACTGTAGGCAGGTGTAAAGACCAGCATCCTCAACTGTGACCTTCTTTATAACCAGAGAACAGTTCGCTGTAACACTCAGTCTGTCTGATTTGGCTTTGGCTTCTTCACCAATCTGCCCAAGTTCAACCAGCTCTACTGTTTCTGTGTTTCTTAAATCAGTAAAGGTCCAGGTAGTACTGTCACATTTATCCTGATCAGTCATCACATGTTCACAAGACAAAGTGACTTCATTTCCATCTCTGACAGTGATGTCGAGGGAAGTTTGTCCAGTTACTGCTGTTGAGAATTTGAGAGAGAAATGTGATAAAAGAATGTGAAATAAGAATATGACTGTAGTGTGAATGTTTAAACACATAACATATTTGACTGTCTCAGTAAGATAAAGGTTATTTAATTAAGTATAATAAAGACTATTGTACCTTACCTGTTAACTGAAGCCCCAGTATCAGAAATAAAGACATTTTAATCCATCTGAGTTCAACCATCATGTTTCTCTGTCTTTCTCTCTGTCTTTTTCTCTTGCTCTTAACTCTCAAAATGTCCTTATTAGTGTTTCATACAGAGAAATATACTGTCTACTTCCTATCATGAGTAAAGTGTCTCCTCCTCACTTGTGTCAACTTTCTGTAGGTGGAGTATAGTGTTATCATTATATAGGGATTAGATATTATAGAAGTTAAGGGTGATTGTCTCCACCCACTCATCACCAACACCACTTTCTTTCCACTGCTGTATTTCAAAGTACATCATGTTTATGATCATGAATTCATCATGTAATGCTTTTAAAATGTGAAAATACAGATGTAAGATGGTACAAATTTCACACTAATCTGCTGACGGGCAGAGACATCTGCCTGGTTAAATAACACTTCTATACGACTGATTTTAAAACAAAGTAACTGATTATGAAGCAGAAGTATGTTTCTGCTTTAAAACAAAATGACATTTTTTATCATGTTTAACAACAGACAGGATTCATGATGATGATTGACAGCACACATGAACAGACAGGTGAAGAGTCAAACTTTGACTCTTGATGCTCAACATGATGCAACATGGTGATACTGCAACAGCTGCCAAAGAACAGATAAGATGTTTTTGTTAGTGGTCTGAAACCTGTTAGTTCCTCATTGTATTTTTGAAGTAAATGTTCCTGAGAACTGAAGGGGAAGTGTTTTAGTGAGAATGTGGTAACAACAGCAGCAGAGCTCTGAAGGTTTTACTCTCTAACAATGACGAGATAAACACAGATCTGATTGTGATTTATTATTATCATTATTGTTGTTATTGGATATATATATATATATATGTGCTTTATCCAAATGTTTCTTTTGTATTCAACTATCTTGCAACATTAGTTTATGGAATATCATGTTTCTACTGTGGAATGAAAGTCTGAAAGAATCGGCTCCTTTTCTGATAATATGGTCTAAGTTCATCCTCTGCTGGTTTTGAGTTGTGCGTAACAACGTGAGTGACGTCAACCTCTTGTGAATTTTGCATGTTTTTTTCTTTTTTAACTCAGTATGATGCTTCACTTCAGCCAGCGTCTGACTGGCTTGGTTCAAGTATTAGCAATCGTATGTTTCTGTGGAAATGGTTTATACGGTGGCTGACAAGGGCAAACACGCTGCAACTTAAGAAAACACATGCAAATGGACAAAACACAAGAAAATCAAGAAAACATCCTCATCAATTTGAAAACACATGTGCAGCATTTAGAAAACACACTGCAAATACCACAACATAACACATTACAGAAACAACAAGGGAAGTGTTTCCAGAGGACACTTAAGAGTGATGAACACGTCAATAATTCATAAGAGAAACATTGTTAAAACACAAACGAGGCTTCTTTCCTACCGTAGTAAGGTAGACAACAAGCTACAACCTTATTTTCAGTGAGCCGTCCTCTGAGCTGGACTAATAACATTGTTCTCTATGTACAGCTGACTGTGAGACGAAGGTGCAGAGACCGAAAAGAGACACTTCAAACAATATTCAATAACTTCACTCTTATAGTGTCCCCAGAATCACTTCACACATCAATGGTCTCCTGTTAGTTATACAACAACACTTAGTTTGGGAAGAAGGGTTAGAGGTTATTGAATATTGATCTCTCATTATTGAACTGTAGTTTGTGATAATTCATATTCTCACCTGAGGACGGAGGGCTGAAGGTAAACAGATGTTCTTTGTTAGTGTAAACATCTGTCACTTTACACTGAAATATCTCATGAGATGTTGACTTCAGCTTGAGATGAGAAGTAGGAAATCTCACTGCACCATAGCAGTCATCCTGTGATATTGTCACGTTTTCATCCACATTATGACCCTCATACAGCCACTTCACTCTGTGTCTACATGAATCATATGTCCACACAGAGCAGGACAGCATCACATAGTCACTGTCTTCATGTTTATTCACTGGTGAAGAACGTAAATACAAAATTGCTTCATCAGTTATTGTAATGTTTCACTATATTGTTCTAACAGTTTGAGCTGAAAACTTTATGGTGCAAATACTCACTGTTAATAACAGACAGAAGAACCTGGGCGTCTGGTCCTGATATGTGCTGTCAACAGAAGTAACGACCAACATCCTCTTGTGTGATCTTCTTTATAACAAGAAAACAGTTTGATGTAACACTCAGTCTGTCTGATATAACTTTGGCATTTTCATGAATCTGTCCACATTCGACCAGATCCACAGTGTTTCCTGAACCTCTGAAGAGCCAGTTAGTATTGTCACATTTATCCTGATTGGCTGACACACTTTCATAAAGCAAGTAGCTTCATCTCCATCTCTGACAATGAAGGAGGAAAACTGTCCAGTCACTGCTGTGATAAAGAGGTGATAGAAACATGAATAATAAACTGAAATATAAAAATGTCTTTTATGCTGACGGATAGCATGAAGAAAAATTTAGATTCAACAGAAGTTTTCAGGTTGTAGAAGTCTACTAAATCCATCAGGTGAAAAACAATCAGCTGTTGTCTGTTTTAATCCAATAAAATGTTTCTGGTATGTTCTATGTATTCTTACCTGTAATCTGAAGCTCCAGTATAAGAAATAAAAACATTTTAATCCATCTGAATTCAGCCATCGTGCCTCTCTGTCTGCTTTTTCTGCTCCTTCTCAGCTATTAACTGTCAGAGTCTCTGAACGAGTGTGCAGGGGTGGAGCAGCGATTTCAAAAGTGTGGGGGTTCTAGAGGTGGGACATGAGCACAGCAACCCCCCACCTTTGAGCCCTGTTCCAGTCTCAACCAGCCAAATCAAAATGAATAACCATGCATTTAAACAATTTTTCTACTACTGTACTTGTAACCACTGCTTCAGCTTACCATAAAATAATTACTGAGACCATATGAATGTAACAACTCAGCAGAATTTATTTAGAGTCTGGTAGCAGTTTACTACTTACATCCAGTTATTTGTAAGAACTGCTGTACTGGAGCATAGCTATCCTTATTACATTTAAGATAATCACAGAGTATCTTTATCCTACTTCCTTACATACCTTATAGACATGAAATTAAAGGAAACTTACACTTCCATTAAAATGAAATGGATAATTATAGATGCATAACAAATTGAACCCTGGTAACAAATCAGTATCAGTAAAGAGTCATTAATGAATCCATGGATTAGTACAACCTAAACTGTCTTCAAATTTTATTTTTTTTTTGTCTTTAATTGGGAAATTAAATACCAAAAGTTCTCTAGGAGGTTTTGCATCAGCAGGTGTCAGTTCCTCTCCAACAGCCACAGGAAACAAGCTGTCCCTCTTCATCTGAAGTCCACCTCCAAGCTAACAGGAGAATCATATCATATAAGCAGGTGATTTGAGGCTAGTGAGTGTAGAGAGTGAGCAACTAGCTCTCACAGGCCACAGCTCCAATCTGAACCCTTTTCAAGCTCAATAATAAATAGTAATATTACTGTGGTCTAGCTTTAATACACAGTACAAGCTATAGCTCATTCTAACTTATTTTAAATGCAAAAGACACATAACTCCCTAACATAAGGAGTAAAACTATGACTTCTAAAGCAACATATTCCTTTGACATTTAGCTTAAAACAGCATGAACTGTGTGAGCTTACATTCTGGACACAGAGGTAACTTGTACATATTCTTGCCAAAGTCTAATTAGCGATTAGCTTAACTCATGATTAGCAATTAGCATGCTAATAATTAATTTGGTCGTTAAGACTTTACAGTAAGGCAGCACATTTCCATAAGACAGACAGATGTTACACATCTTAAATATGAATTCTCACCTTTGTCTATGACTATTTGGAATTACGTTTCTGTGAAAGTGTGGGTGTGACAACACCCGTAACACCCATGGCTGCAATGTCCCTGTGAGTGCGTGTTGAAGAGAAATGTGTCACTTCCTCATAGTGACTTCCCTAATAATATAATTTGGTAATACTTACATTTTCACTTTTTGCCATATTTGTTGAATTATACAGTCACTACAGGACCTATAAAGTAAAGTGTTCCTAAGATGTTCTAAAATACAGCAGTAGAAGAGGAAGCTGTGATTCAGTGTCACTGGTGTGTGGTCAGACCACTTCTCTGACACAAAGAAGAAGCGAGAAGAGTGTGTGATGTATTTGCTTTAGTCTCTCTCCAAAACAATGCAACAAACACGAATATTAATTTCTAAGAAAAACTGAATGAAGCATAAATTGAATTTTATTTTAAATTGTGAAACTGTACAATAGATCTACAACCTCTTGGAATTTCTTATAATTTCCACTTTCCATATTCAGCTGTTTAATATATGACTCTCAAGGATGACACCAAGTGGGGATGTCACATGATCACATCCCACCTCTGCTCAATTTTGCCTTTTGACACTTTTGTACCATAACAAAGCAAAACTGAATAGACATAAATGTTGAAATTATTACACTCTGAAAAATAACAGATACATGCTTAAAGAGAAAAAATATATAAGAAGAAATAAAATAGCAGTGAAAACAAAGATTTTAACTTTAACTCAACACTAGAACAACCATCACTGAACGTAAATGTCTTTCTCTTCATGTGTCAAGCACAGTCTGTTCTGCACACTGTAAATAGCTGATTATTAGGATAAAATCTCTATGAGGTTTGGACAGTATAGACAAATTCCCCACAGAGACACAGTCTCTATTATGAAGTAAAGTGTAATTGGCTGAGATTCTGGGGAAAAAAAATTGATTTTCTCATCAGAAAGCTTTAACTATTCAGTTATAAATGAATTTTTATGATATGAACACTGTGGTCTGTTATTTGTTGGGTTTGTTGATGGTAGTGTAGAAGTTGCTGGGATCAGTGGAGGCTCCAGCAGAAGAGGAGGAAGCTTTCACAGTCCTGTAGGTCACTGCATCACCTTCATCATCACCATCACCACGAACCTGGGAAACAAAAGGGAAACAGCAACACATATAAATTACACATAATGACATGAAAATACATAATAACATAAGTCGACAGGAGCTGAGAGATCATTTTGCTTCTATTTAACAACTAAAATATTCACTTTGCAGCAGCTGTTATTTGCTGATTAGATTGTGAGATATCTTGTGTGTGAAGCTGACATGTTGGTCTGATGGTGGCGCTAGAGAAAAAGTGAGGAGACCACTGACAAATCTTGTAGATTCTTCCTTTTGGGACCATGAACCTTCAGTGACCTTCATATTAATATGCTCTTTAGCTTTTGAGGAATCTTTATTTTAGAGCAAATACTTACTCATGTCACAATCCTTAATCACAAAAACACAAAGGCTTTTAAGATAAAATAAATATTCTTTTCTCTTCTTCTTGACAAAACATTTTCCTTCATCCAGTAACAACGCCAGAATAACCAAACACTCAGGTTACCCGGGCATTACTGTTGGTCAAAGGCACCAGAAGTAGGGGGTCCAAGGGGCCACTGGCCCCCTACTTTACCCTCCCTCCACATTCTTCGTCGCGAATCACTGTATCCCCCGCAAAAGCCCCTATATTCAAATACTTATGCTAAAAAGACCTTTCAATCATTCCCGTCCACTCTAAAACTTTCTGTAAATTCAAGCAGGCAAACATAAAATGGGAAGAATATTTACATTTTAATCCAATCAAAGAGGACATTGTCACACAAATCGAATGCAGACAGTGTACATTGCAACCAATAAAATTGTTTCAATGCTGTGTGTTACATGGTTTAAGTCTGTTTGAGCTAGCTGAACTAACCTTAGCTAGGGTCTTATCAGATGTAACTTGACAACATGGAGAAACCCACACAAGCCTGTCAATGACATAATCAGATACTTTGTGTAAACTTTTCTTGTCAACAGACAGAACTCAGGCTGTGGCTGCTGTGTCAGAAACACTCTACTATATTTGGTCATCTGTCAGTGTCATCATGCATTTATTCTGTGGAAGTTCAAGTGATTTAGAACTGTGTTCTATATTTGACTGATATTCAAACTCTTAACAGGAACAAGAGTTTCATAGAAAATGAATGATGCAATTTTAGACTTGGAGGGAAGTGTCAGTCCCACTGTATAAACCTAACGCTGCATATCATTTAGTTTGCAGCAGAAAGCTTCCTGTCTGTGCTCTGTTTATTTGCTGCACTCAGATCATATTCAAAAAGAAAATTAAAGTGCTTAGTTGATTTATTGAGCACTTTTGGTGGTCACAAGTCAGAGGCTGTGTAAAGGCACAGAAGTCAAAGAAGACTACAGATACATTAAACACTATACAAAACACATTTAATCTCCTCACACAGAACAGATTGTTAAATATGGATGTGGGGCATGGCTGCTGATGACACAAGGACAATGTTAACAATCCTATTGCCTGCTTGCTGTTACTCAGCTGCAGTCGTGTTGCTGTCCTGTAAACTTGTATTTTCAGGTAATTGAACAAACAAGCTTGTATCTAATCCCACAAGCACTAGTTGGCTGCTTTGTGTTTGAAATTACACTGCCACCCTGTGGTGAAAGCAAGCTATAGTTACTCTGCAAAAGTTTAGCGAGTCTCCGGTCTATCTACTGCTACACACACACTTACACACACACACACACACTTTTTCTGAAATGAAATTAATCCGGTGCCCCTGATGTGTGTGTGTCACTAAACCTTTGATGAGTAACTATAGCTAAGACCCTAGCTAAGGTCAGTTCAGCTAGTTAACGGCTCAAACGGGCTTGAACAATATAACACAGCATTGAATATCAGTCAATCATAGAACGCGGTTATTAATCACTTGAACTTCCACCGAATAAATGCATGATGAAGCTGACAGATGAACAAATATAGTAAAGCATTACTGACACATCAGCCACAGTCTGCGTTCTGTCTGTTGACAGGAAAAGTTTACACAAAATATCAGATTGTGCCAGTGACATAGGCTTGTGTGTGATTCACAGCTTAAAAAGAATTTGGGAGGAGGGTAAAATTGCCCATTGGACCCCCTACTTCTGGCGTTCTTGACACAGACACACACACACACACACTTTTTGCCCCCCAGATGGATTTATACCGACTCACCCTTCTAATTTTACTTTATTCTCTCTCCCAGATGGAAATAAGTGTAACTTTATACCAGGTGTAGTGTGTAATCTCACTGTGTCCTGACTGCTTTCAGGAGTCACAGCAGGGTTTAAGCTCAGTCCCTGGACAAATAACAGTCTAGTTACAGTTTTCTACTGACAGCAGTGAATACTTAAAAGGAACATAACATGCTTTTTGTGTTTTACGCCATTTGTGAGGAACTTGCACCATTTGTACAATTTGTACTGAACTAGATCTGAACTGTCAAGAATGACTAAACAAACACAAACAAACAACAAGCACCTAGACAACCGTCAGATAACCTGAGGCCAAAGGAGAAGCTATGGTTATCTGCACCTAGCAGACATCCCTAAATGTTAACCTCAAACGTAAATAAGGAGAAGTTCAAAAGTTCCACAGGGTGTGGTGTAAGTGACAGTTAAAGAAAAGGTCACTATTTTGAGTAAAGTCATGTAACATCAGCATGTAACTGATAGATGTCCTAGAGATAGATGAGCGGTAGAAGAGCTGAGTGACCGCAGCAGTTTCTGAAGGAGGACTCTAATATACGTCTACATTTGTGATTCACTACCAGCATTTTTAAACCGGCATGGAGCTGCTGTTGCCTGTTCTTACACATACTGAGAGATCATCTTTGCTTTTTCTTCGGTAAGTCTATAATTGTCATCAGCTAACCTGTGTTAGCTAGCTAGCTAACCATAGCCTACTGTAAAACTCACAGCCTGGTAGGGCAACAGTTATTTGTTTATAAATTATATTTTGAGTTGACAAGACCGTACTCAATAAGTATTTAACCCACAAAATTGTAAATATTAAAATTATCAACCAGCCATAGTTCTTGAAAAGCTTTGTAATTAACATGTAAACTAGACAGTTAAAGGACAAACAGTCATGAAGCGTCTGTTCAGCGTGAAGAACAATCATTGTGAAGTGACAATAATAATCATACAAAACGAAGGAGGAAAGTTAGTTATCTTTTGTATTTCTGTGGTCACATATAGTTACACTGAGCTCAAACTGATCTATATACAATTAATATACACATGTGATTGTATTGTATTTATAGAGGCAGCCTGACATCTCCAGCCTGGACATCAGACCCTCTATTCACTTCAATTCAATTCAGTTCCGTTTTATTTATTTAGCACCAAATCATAACAAAAGTGATCTCAGGGCACTTTTACATATGGCAAGTCAAGACTGTACTCTTTGAGCTCTACTGTTCATGTCCACTCTGTCACAGTCTTTGAAAGAAATGTAGAGATGGACAAAAGTTTGAACATTCACAGAAATCATAAACAATCACATCACCATGCCAGTGCTTCCCCAGCATTTCTTCATTTTCACCAGCAGATGGTGTCATTGTACCTCAGATAAACACAAGGTTACAGGTTCATCTCCTGGTTTCTTCTATGAGGCATGTTCATGTTCTGCTCTCTTTGTCTCATTCACAGTCAAGTGGAATTGAATGTAATTTTCCTTTTATGTGAATTGTGCAAAGTGGCTCCTTTGACTCATTCTACCAACTGCATGCTGGGATTGGCTTCAGCCAGCTCTCTTTAGAAAGGATAAGATCAGTTGACTGTTTCTTGTTGCTTTTTCAAAACTTAAATATGTCAGATTTCAAATGTTCCACCATGAATAAACTGCTGCTCATAGTCCTCCAGTTCATCATCAAACCTAACAGGTCTTTCTAGTGTTGAGCAGGAAAAATACATGAATATTTTTCCTTAAAATTATTCTTTTTGGCCACTGTTTGCTTCCTGTTTCCAACTGTGAGTTGGGATGTTTTTTTAAAAAGCCTAATGTGGTGTTTACTGTTGCCATAACGACGAAGGCTGCCTGACTTTAAGGAAGTAGTTGCCATGTTTCATATGAACATTTTCACCCAACCCATGATCTGTCTACAACTATAACCAAGTAATTTTTGTACATGAACTTAACCAGACCTTAACCACATTTGATTAGATTTGTCTCGCAAACTTGTTGAATATTAAATACATTACAAGAACATTGGCACTGGCGTCTTCCACCGCGTACACGTATATCCAGTCTTGCCCCATCTTCTTCTTCTTCTTCTTCTTCTTCTATTGAGTTTTATGGTGGTGGGCATCCATAAGTGTTGCATGACCACCATCTGCTGGACTGTCCCTTGCCCCATCTACTCCTGCACTGCTATGGGATGTGTGAAAAGGTGCAAGATGGAAATGTTCCTGAATGTAGCTGAATGTGTGAATAGTGAAAATCACTAGCAGTGCCTTAAAGATTATCCCAGTAATTTACTGGGAACTATGTGTGAAAGAGGCTTTACTGTGAAAAATTTTTGATACTCAAGTAAGCAACCAAAGAACTGAAGATCCCCCGGCAAACCAGTATAAGAGCACCAGACAACAAGCAAGTCATCACCGCCAACAACACAGAGAAACAAGACTTGCTGCACAACATGTTACTGTAATGCCTCAGTGATGACAGACAGACAGATACACACACACACACACACACACACACACACACACACAAATCTAGCACATGGCTGGGACCTTTGCCATTTGCAGTCAGACCAAGGAGAACAAAGGACTGAAAACACATGGACTCTAAAATGTAGTTTTAGATTTTGTCTAAGTAAAATGAATACAGTATTTTAGTATGTGTGCGTATATGATAACATGTGTCTGCTGTAGTTATACTTGTATTCTGCTGCCTTTAAGCCAGGAAGTTTAACACTTACACAAATCCATCATCTTTGATGACACTAACATGTCATATTTAGTACCATTCTGCTTGTTTCGCTCTAAATATACTATAGCCACTATCCAAAAGGCAAAATTAGAAATAATACAATTGATATGAGACTAACAATTTTGATACCCGCCTGTCCATGGACAGCAAGGGATTGTCTCTGCCCTGCCCCCAAGAAATCTGATATCACTGTGATTGGCCAGGATGCATCTTCTGGGCAGGCAAACCAAAACATCTCATCTGTCAGGTCAGTTATACCAACTACACAATAGATAACTGCATTATTCACTTCAATCATTCACTAGCCATAGCCTTGAGTACCAGTTTCATAATGTCCTCTTGTGTGTTTGTTTGTAATCTGTTGTAACTGTAATGTTTAGTAATAAATGTGCGTAACTAAAAGTGAACTTGTTGGTCTTTTCTTGTGCTTGTATCTCAGTCACTTAACCCTCAAAGACCTATACCTTCACACAATCATAATTAAGATTATCAAACCATTTGAGTTCACAAATTCTTACAGTTTAGAAACAGCTTTTTATTGCCAGAAACATCAAATTAATACAACAGCAATGTACAGTTTGAAGTGAGGCAGTTTCAAGGACAGGTTCACATTATTCAAGTCTGTCTTTAAACGACAGTCAGGTGCTCATATTAACATTGAAACAGGTTTTGATCGCTGTAATCAAAGATCCCTTTCTAACATGCTTCCAGTGTCAGAGATGAGGAACAAAATCCTCATTCTGTACAAAAATATATTCCAAAGTTTATCTGAAGTTAATATGAGGCTTCAGCACTCAGAGTTAATCAAATCAAGTGGGAATCTCCTAAAGTTAGTCTTTTTATTTCCGTCTTTGTGTTATTATCCGTCCACTGCAGCTCAGCAAGGAAACACAGAGAAATACTGGCCAGTAATATAATATCAGTTATAATAAAGAGAAGACAGTTACTGACTCTATTTGAGCTCCCAGCTCAGTTAAGTCTATTCTACACAATTTAAAACAAACATGTTAAAAACAATCCAAAATGAAAGTTACTTAAAAATGTGTTTTTCTGCACAAATAATGAAAGAACTGAGAAGAAGCTACAGTGTAAAAAGTAAAATTTAAACATTTGTTTAAATTCTTAAAATGGGTGAAAAGTTTGACAAAACAGTGCTGCAGTTAAAAAAAAGAATCAGCCACCTAAACCCACCAAAACACAAACAAAGGCTTTAACTTCTCATATAAAATCTGATGAAATGTTATTTAACTGCGGTGGACTCTGGTGAGTTGATGTTGGTGTGAAAGTTGTTGATCAGTGGAGTCTGACATAAGCAGAAGGTTCTCCATCGTTTTCATAGGTCACCGTACCTTCATCTTCATCTTCATCATTATGCACCTGTGAAAAAAACACAACACACCTGAGATTCTGAGATTAAATAGAACAAATAAACAACCTTTGTTTCAGGCTAATACAGTCAACACTGTTTATTCTTATTGTCTTTATAGAATCACAGTAAATAGTGAACTACCACAAACATAAACATTTGAATATTCAGTTTTTAAACTCACAGCATTGTCATCCATCTGTGATTTGTTCACTGGAAACACAAAAAAAGAGTTTAGCTTCATCAGTAAAAATCTGTGTTCATCAAAACTTCTTGTTCATAAACGTTCTGTGAATGTTCTCACCTTTAATTCTGGTCCATATGTTGACTGACACAACGATTATTATGAGTGCAGTTAAACCCACAGACACGATGATGAACCTCAACCAAACTGCAAAGAGAATTAAAACATTAAAAACATTTTTCACTGTTTAGACTCCTGTAGTTAAAAGATGAGAGAAATACAGTATATACAGCATGTGTGCTTTTTATAACCTGAAAAATGTTGCATTTATCACTGCTTCATTACAATATTAGTACAATATAGTTCAATATTTGAACTGAACTGTGAACTAAGTGTATGTTGCTACAGATAGGAAGCACCAAAAATACAAATCTACAAATTACAATTACAAATATTTCTCTTCTATCTGTTTTTAACTTTAAACGTCAAAGGCTGAGAGACAGACAGAGAGAGAACAGTGATCAACAACAAGGTTTGAGACTCAGACATGTGTGTGAATACACCGACTGAGATGAACTGAATAAGAGAATATCTCCACCCACAGCCAAGACTCAGTCTGACATTCATACTTTACACTCAGAGAGATACAAGTTGTTAAATCACTACCTTGTTGTTTTGTTGGAGTATCATTGGTTGTTGGTGTTGATTTTGTTGTTTCAGCGCTTTTATTGTCCTCACCTGGACATTAAAAAAGAACAAGAGACAGACAGAGAGATGAACTGGAAGATAAAACGGCTTATTTGCTTTTTCCACTTATTCCTGTTGGTGTTGATGTTGTGGATTTTGCATCCTCATCTGGACAAATTAAATCCCAAAATACCAACAAACTGTGGTGAGAAAATACCCCATAATAACCATCTAAACAAAAAAAACAACTAAATGAGGCAGTTTACTCACCTGAAGACTGAGGGCTGAAGGCAAACTGCTGCACCTTTCGAGTGTAAATATCTGTCACGTTACACTTGAATATCTCAGAATACTTTGACGTTTCAGCAAGATGGGAAGTTGTAAATGTCATAGTGGCAAAGCAAAGAGACTCCTTCATGTGCTGAGTGTTCAGATCCCAATCATTACCCTCATACACCCACTTCACTGTCTGTCTACACCATCGACGTGTCGACACAGAGCAGATTAACATCACCTGTTTAGTGTCCTTATGTTCAGTCACTGGTGAAGATGGAGATATTGTGAGAGAAAGACAACAAGAGTCAGATTAACTTCATCACTGTGATCATAATTATTGTAATGTTTCAGTATATTGTTCTAACAAGACAGTTTGAGCTGAAAACATGATGATGTAAATACTCACTGTTAACAACAGACAGATCAACATGAGAGTATTGATCTTGTCGTTGTCCTGATTTGTTGTACTGTAGGCAGGCGTAAAGACCAGCATCCTCAACTGTGACCTTCTTTATAACCAGAGAACAGTTCGCTGTAACACTCAGTCTGTCTGATTTGGCTTTGGCTTTTTCACCAATTTGCCCAAGTTCAACCAGCTCTACTGTTTCTGTGCTTCTTATATCAGTAAAGGTCCAGGTAGTACTGTCACATTTATCCTGATCAGTCATCACATGTTCACAAGACAAAGTGACTTCATCTCCATCTCTGACAGTGATGTAGAGGGAAGTTTGTCCAGTTACTGCTGTTGAGAATTTGAGAGAGAAATGTGATAAATGAACTGAAATAATAATATGACTGTAGTGTGAATGTTAAAACACATAACACATTTGACTGTCTCAGTAAAATAAAGGTTATTTAATAAACTACAATAAAGACTATTGTATCTTACCTGTTAACTGAAGCCCCAGTATCAGAAATAAAGACATTTTAATCCATCTGAGTTCAACCATCATGTTTCTCTGTCTTTCTCTCTGTCTTTTTCTCTCGCTCTTAACTCTCAAAATGTCCTTATTAGTGTTTCATACAGAGAAATATACTGTCTACTTCCTATCATGAGTAAAGTGTCTCCTCCTCACTTGTGTCAACTTTCTGTAGGTGGAGTATAGTGTTATCATTATATAGGGATTAGATATTATAGAAGTTAAGGGTGATTGTCTCCACCCACTCACCACCAACACCACTTTCTTTCCACTGCTGTATTTCAAACTACATCATGTTTATGATCATGAATTCATCATGTAATGATTTTAAAATGTGAAAACACGAATGTAAGATGATACACATCTGTGGTAGACATCTGCCTGGTTAAATAATACTTCTATACAACTGATTTTAAAGCAAATTAACTGATTATGAAGCAGAAGTATGTTTCTGTTTTAAAACAAAGTGACATTTTTTTATCATGTTTAACAACAGACAGGATTCATGGTGATGATTGACAGCACACATGAACAGACAGGTGAAGAGTCAAACTTTGACTCTTGATACTCAACATGATGCAACATGGTGATACTGCAACATCTAGCAAAGAACAGATAAGATGTTTTTGTTAGTGGTCTGAAACCTGTTAGTTCCTCATTGTATTTTTGAAGTAAATGTTCCTGAGAACTGAAGGGGAAGTGTTTTAGTGAGAATGTGGTAACAACAGCAGCAGAGCTCTGGAGGTTTTACTCTCTAACAATGATGAGATAAACACAGATCTGATTGTGATTTATTATTATCATTATTGTTGTTATTGGATATATATATATATGTGCTTTATCCAAATGTTTCTTTTGTATTCAACTATCTTGCAACATTAGTTTATGGAATATCATGTTTCTACTGTGGGATTAAAGTCTGAAAGAATCGGCTCCTTTTCTGATAATATGGTCTAAGTTCATCCTCTGCTGGTTTTGAGTTGTGCGTAACAACGTGAGTGACGTCAACCTCTTGTGAATTTTGCATGTTTTTTTCTTTTTTAACTCAGTATGATGCTTCACTTCAGCCAGCGTCTGACCAGCTTGGTTCAAGTATTAGCAATCGTATGTTTCTGTGGAAATGGTTTATACGGTGGCTGACAAGGGCAAACACGCTGCAACTTAAGAAAACACATGCAAATGGACAAAACACCAGCAAAATAAGAAAACATCTTCATCAATTTGAAAACACATGTACAGCATTTAGAAAACACACTGCAAATACCACAACACAACACATTACAGAAACAACAAGGGAAGTGTTTCCAGAGGACACTTAAGAGTGATGAACATGTCAATAATTCATAAGAGAAACATTGTTAAAACACAAACGAGGCTTCTTTCCTACCATAGTAAGGTAGACAACAAGCTACAACCTTATTTTCAGTGAGCCGTCCTCTGAGCCGGACTAATAACATTGTTCTCTATGTACAGCTGACTGTGAGACGAAGGTGCAGAGACCGAAAAGAGACACTTCAAACAATATTCAATAACTTCACTCTTATAGTGTCCCCAGAATCACTTCACACATCAATGGTCTCCTGTTAGTTATACAACAACACTTAGTTTGGAAAGAAGGGTTAGAGGTTATTGAATATTGATCTCTCATTACTGATTGTAGTTTGTGATAATTCATATTCTAACCTGAGGATGGAGGGCTGAAGGTAAACAGATGTTCTTTCTTAGTGTAACCATCTGTCACTTTACACTGAAATATCTCATGAGATGTTGACTTCAGCTTGTGATGAGAAGCAGGAAATCTCACTGCACCATAGCAGCCATCCTGTGATATTGTCACGTTTTCATCCACATCATGACCCTCATTCAGCCACTTCACTGTGTGTCTACATGAATCATGTGTCCTCACAAAGCAGGACAGCGTCACATACTCGCTGTCTTCATGTTTATTCACTGGTGAAGAACATAAATACAAAATTGCTTCATCAATTATTGTAATGTTTCACTATATTGTTCTAACAGTTTGAGCTGAAAACTTTATGGTGCAAATACTCACTGTTAATAACAGACAGAAGAACCTGGGCGTCTGGTCCTGATATGTGCTGTCGACAGAAGTAACGACCAACATCCTCTTGTGTGATCTTCCTTATAACAAGAAAACAGTTTGATGTAACACTCAGTCTGTCTGATATAACTTTGGCATTTTCATGAATCTGTCCATGTTTGACCAGATCCACAGTGTTTCCTGAACCTCTGAAGAGCCAGTTAGTTTTGTCACATTTATCCTGATTGGCTGACACACTTTCATAAAGCAAGTAGCATCATCTCTGACAATGAAGGAGGAAAACTGTCCAGTCACTGCTGTGATAAAGAGGTGATAGAAACATGAATAATAAACTGAAATATAAACATGGCTTTTATGCTGACGGATAGCGTGAAGAAAATTTTAGATTCAACAGAAGTTTTCAGGTTGTAGAAGTCTACTAAATCCATCAGGTGAAAAACAAACAGCTGTTGACTGTTTTAATCAAATAAAATGTTTCTGGTATGTTCTATGTATCCTTACCTGTAATCTGAAGCTCCAGTATAAGAAATAAAGACATTTTAATCCATCTGAATTCAGCCATCGTGCCTCTCTGTCTGCTTTTTCTGCTCCTTCTCAGCTATTAACTGTCAGAGTCTCTGAACGAGTGTGCAGGGGAGGAGCAGCGATTTCAAAAGTGCGTGGGTTCTAGAGGTGGGACATGAGCACAGCAACCCCCCACCTTTGAGCCCTGTTCCAGTCTCAACCAGCCAAATCAAAATGAATGCCATGCATTTAAACAATTTTTCTACTACTGTACTTGTAACCACTGCTTCAGCTTACCATAAAATAATTACTGAGACCATATGAATGTAACAACTCAGCAGAATTTATTTAGAGTCTGGTAGCAGTTTACTACTTACATCCAGTTATTTGTAAGAACTGCTGTACTGGAGCATAGCTATCCTTATTATATTTAAGATAATCACAGAGTATCTTTATCCTACTTCCTTACATACCTTATAGACATGAAATTAAAGGAAACTTACACTTTACACATTAAAATGAAATGGATAGTTATAGATGCATAACAAATTGAACCCTGGTAACAAATCAGTATCAGTAAAGAGTCATTAATGAATCCATGGACTAGTATAACCTAAACTGTCTTCAATTTTTTTTTTTTTTTTTTTTTTTCACAGGAAACAAGCTGTCCCTCTTCATCTGAAGTCCACCTCCAAGCTAACAGGAGAATCATATCATATAAGCAGGTGATTTGAGGCTAGTGAGTGTAGAGAGTGAGCAACTAGCTCTCACAGGCCACAGCTACGATCTGAACCCTTTTCAAGCTCAATAATAAATAGTAATATTACTGTGGTCTAGCTTTAATACACAGTACAAGCTATAGCTCATTCTAACTTATTTTAAATGCAAAACACACATAACTCCCTAACATAAGGAGTAAAACTATGACTTCTAAAGCAACATATTCCTTTGACATTTAGCTTAAAACAGCATGAACTGTGTGAGCTTACATTCTGGACACAGAGGTAACTTGTACATATTCTTGCCAAAGTCTAATTAGCGATTAGCTTAACTCATGATTAGCAATTAGCATGCCAATAATTAATTTGGTCGTTAAGACTTTACAGTAAGTCAGCACATTTCCATAAGACAGACAGATGTTACACATCTTAAATATGAATGCTCACCTTTGTCTATGACTATTTGGAATTACGTTTCTGTGAAAGTGTGGGTGTGACAACACCCGTAACACCCATGGCTGCGACGTCCCTGTCAGTGCGTGTTGAAGAGAAATGTGTCACTTCCTCATAGTGACTTCCCTAATAATATAATTTGGTAATACTTACATTTTCACTTTTTGCCATATTTGTTGAATAATACAGTCACTACAGGACCTATAAAGTAAAGTGTTCCCAAGATGTTCTAAAATACAGCAGTAGAAGAGGAAGCTGTGATTCAGTGTCACTGGTGTGTGGTCAGACCACTTCTCTGACACAAAGAAGAAGCGAGAAGAGTGTTTGATGTATTTGCTTTAGTCTCTCTCCAAAACAATGCAACAAACACGAATATTAATTTCTAAGAAAAACTGAATGAAGCATAAATTGAATTTTATTTTAAATTGTGAAACTGTACAATAGATCTACAACCTCTTGGAATTTCTTGGAATTTCCACTTTCCATATTCAGCTGTTTAATATATGACTGTCAAGGATGACACCAAGTGGGGATGTCACATGATCACATCCCACCTCTGCTCAATTTTGCCTTTTGACACTTTTGTACCATAACAAAGCAAAACTGAACAGACATAAATGTTGAAATTATTACACTCTGAAAAATAACAGATACATGCTTAAAGAGAAAAAATATATAAGAAGAAATAAAATAGCAGTGAAAACTAAGATTTTAACTTTAACTCAACACTAGAACAACCATCACTGAACGTAAATGTCTTTCTCTTCATGTGTCAAGCACAGTCTGTTCTGCACACTGTAAATAACTGATTATTTGGATAAAATCTCTATGGGGTTTGGACAGTATAGACAAATTCCCCACAGAGACACAGTCTCTATTATGAAATAAAGTGTAATTGGCTGAGATTCTGGGGGGGAAAAAATTGATTTTCTCATCAGACAGCTTTAACTAACCAGTTATAAATTAAATATAATGATATGAACACTGTGGTCTGTTATTTGTTGGGTTTGTTGATGGTAGTGTAGAGGTTGCTGGGATCAGTGGAGGCTCCAGCAGGAGAGGGGGAAGCTTTCACAGTCCTGTAGGTCACTGCATCACCTTCATCATCACCATCACCACAAACCTGGGAAACAAAAGGGAAACAGCATCACATATAAATTACAAATTATTACATGAAAATGCATAACAACATAACATCATTATTTTGCTTCTATTTAACAACTAAAATATTCACTTTGCTGCAGCTTTTATTTGCTGATTAGATTGTGAGATATCTTGTGTGTGAAGCTGACATGTTGGTCTGATGGTGGCGCTTGAGAAAAAGTGAGGAGACCACTGACAAATCTTGTGGATTCTTCCTTTTGGAACCATGAACCTTCACAGTGACCTTCATATTAATATGCTCTTCAGCTTTTGAGGAATCTTTATTTTACACCAAATACTTACTCATGTCACAATCCTTAATCACAAAAACACAAAGGCTTTTAAGATAAAATAAATATTCTTTTCTCTTCTTCTTGACAAAACATTTTCCTTCATCCAGTAACAACGCCAGAATAACCAAACCCTCAGGTTACCCGGGCATTACTGTTGGTCAGGGGCGCCAGAAGTAGGGGGTCCAAGGGGCCACTGGCCCCCTACTTTACCCTCCTTCCACATTCTTCGTCGCGAATCACTGTATCCCCCGCAAAAGCCCCTATATTCAAATACTTATGCTAAAAAGACCTTTCAATCATTCCCGTCCACTCTAAAACTTTCTGTAAAATCAAGCAGGCAAACATAAAATGGGAAGAATATTTACATTTTAATCCAATCAAAGAGGACATTGTCACACAAATCAAATGCAGACAGTGTACATTGCAACCAATAAAATTGTTTCAATGCTGTGTGTTACATGGTTTAAGTCTGTTTGAGCTAGCTGAACTAACCTTAGCTAGGGTGTTATCAGATGTAACTTGACAACATGGAGAAACCCACACAAGCCTGTCAATGACATAATCAGATACTTTGTGTAAACTTTTCTTGTCAACAGACAGAACTCAGGCTGTGGCTGCTGTGTCAGAAACACTCTACTATATTTGGTCATCTGTCAGTGTCATCATGCATTTATTCTGTGGAAGTTCAAATGATTTAGAACTGTGTTCTATATTTGACTGATATTCAAACTCTTAACAGGAACAAGAGTTTCATAGAAAATGAATGATGCAATTTTAGACTTGGAAGGAAGTGTCAGTCCCACTGTATAAACCTAACACTGCATATCATTTAGTTTGCAGCAGAAAGCTTCCTGTCTGTGCTCTGTTTATTTACTGCACTCAGATCATATTCAAAAAGAAAATTAAAGTGCTTAGTTGATTTATTGAGCACTTTTGGTGGTCACAAGTCAGAGGCTGTGTAAAGGCACAGAAGTCAAAGAAGACTACAGATACATTAAACACTATACAAAACACATTTAATCTCCTCACACAGAACAGATTGTTAAATATAGATATGGGGCATGGCTGCTGATGACACAAGGACAATGTTAACAATCCTATTGCCTGCTTGCTGATACTCAGCTGCAGTCGTGTTGCTGTCCTGTAAACTTGTATTTTCAGGTAATTGAACAAACAAGCTTGTATCTAATCCCACAAGCACTAGTTGGCTGCTTTGTGTTTGGAATTACACTGCCACCCTGTGGTGAAAGCAAGCTATAGTTACTCTGCAAAAGTTTAGCAAGTCTCCGGTCTATCTACTGCTACACACACACTTTTTCTGAAATGAAATTAATCCGGTGCCCCTGATGTGTGTGTGTCACTAAACTTTTGATGAGTAACTATAGCTAAGACCCTAGCTAAGGTCAGTTCAGCTAGTTAACGGCTCAAACGGGCTTGAACAATGTAACACAGCATTGAATATCAGTCAATCATAGAACGCGGTTATTAATCACTTGAACTTCCACAGAATAAATGCATGATGAAGCTGACAGATGAACAAATATAGTGAAGCATTACTGACACATCAGCCACAGTCTGCGTTCTGTCTGTTGACAGGAAAAGTTTACACAAAATATCAGATTGTGCCAGTGACATAGGCTTGTGTGTGATTCACAGCTTAAAAAGAATTTGGGAGGAGGGTAAAATGGCCCCTTGGACCCCCTACTTCTGGCGTTCTTGACACAGACACACACACACACCCACACTTTTTGCCCCCCAGATGGATTTATACCGACTCACCCTTCTAATTTTACTTTATTCTCTCTCCCAGATGGAAATAAGTGTAACTTTATACCAGGTGTAGTGTGTAATCTCACTGTGTCCTGATTGCTTTCAGGAGTCACAGCAGGGTTTAAGCTCAGTCCCTGGACAAATAACAGTCTAGTTACAGTTTTCTATTGACAGCAGTGAATACTTAAAAGGAACATAACATGCTTTTTGTGTTTTACACCATTTGTGAGGAACTTGCACCATTTCTGCAATTTGTACTGAACTAGATCTGAACTGTCAAGAATGACTAAACAAACACAAACAAACAACAAGGACCTAGACAACCGTCAGATAACCTGAAGCCAAAGGAGAAGCTATGGTTATCTGCACCTAGCAGACATCCCTAAATGTTAACCTCAAACATAAATAAGGAGAAGTTCAAAAGTTCCACAGGGTGTGGTGTAAGTGACAGTTAAAGAAAAGGTCACTATTTTGAGTAAAGTCACATAACATCAGCATGTAACTGATAGATGTCCTAGAGATAGATGAGCGGTAGAAGAGCTGAGTGACCGCAGCAGTTTCTGAAGGAGGACTCTAATATACGTCTACATTTGTGATTCACTACCAGCATTTTTAAACCGGCATGGAGCTGCTGTTGCCTGTTCTTACACATACTGAGGGGTCATCTTTGCTTTTCCTTCGGTAAGTCTATAATTGTCATCAGCTAACCTGTGTTAGCTAGCTAGCTAACCTTAGCCTACTGTAAAACTCACAGCCTGGTAGGGCAACAGTTATTTATTTATAAATTATATTTTGAGTCAACAAGACCGTACTCAATAAGTATTTAACCCACAAAATTGTATATTAATGTAAATATTAAAATTATCAACCAGCCATAGTTCTTGAAAAGCTTTGTAATTAACATGTAAACTAGGCAGTCAAAGGACAAACAGCCATGAAGCGTCTGTTCAGCGTGAAGAACAATCATTGTGAAGTGACAATAATAATAATCATACAAAACAAAGGAGGAAAGTTAGTTATCTTTTGTATTTCTGTGGTCACATATACTTACACTGAGCTCAAACTGATCTATATACAATTAATATACACATGTGATTGTATTGTATTTATAGAGGCAGCCTGACACCTCCAGCCTGGACATCAGACCCTCTATTCACTTCAGTTCAATTCAGTTCAGTTCAGTTTTATTTATAATTTATTTCTGTATTTGTGTTATTATCCATCCACTGCAGCTCAGCAAGGAAACACAGAGAAATACTGGCCAGTAATATAATATCAGTTATAATAAAGAGAAGACAGTTACTGACTCTATTAGAGCTCCCAGCTCAGTTAAGTCTATTCTACACAATTTAAAACATATCTCACTCTCAGCAAACATGTTAAAAACAACACAAAATGAAAGTTACTTAAAAATGTGTTTTTCTGTACAAATAATGAAAGAACTGAGAAGAAGCTACAGTGTAAAAAGTAAAATTTAAACATTTGTTTAAATTCTTAAAATGGGTGAAAAGTTTGACAAAACAGTGCTGCAGTTAAAAAAAGAATCAGCCACCTAAACCCACCAAAACACAAACAAAGGCTTTAACTTCTCATATAAAATCTGATGAAATGTTATTTAACTGCGGTGGACTCTGGTGAGTTGATGTTGGAGGGAAAGTTGTTGATCAGTGGAGTCTGACAGTAGCAGAAGGTTCTCCAATGTTTGCATAAGTCACCGTACCTTCATCTTCATCTTCATCATTATGCACCTGTGAAAAACAACACAACACACCTGAGATTCTGAGATTAAATAGAACAAATAAACAACCTTTGTTTCAGGCTAATACAGTCAACACTGTTTATTCTTATTGTCTTTATAGAATCACAGTAAATAGTGAACTACCACAAACATAAACATTTGAATATTCAGTTTTTAAACTCACAGCATTGTCATCCATCTGTGATTTGTTCACTGGAAACACAAAAAAAGAGTTTAGCTTCATCAGTAAAAATCTGTGTTCATCAAAACTTCTTGTTCATAAACGTTCTGTGAATGTTCTCACCTATAATTCTAGTCCATATGTTGACTGACACAACAATTATTATGAGTGCAGTTAAACCCACAGACACGATGATGAACCTCAACCAAACTGCAAAGAGAATTAAAACATTAAAAACATTTTTCACTGTTTAGACTCCTGTAGTTAAAAGATGAGAGAAATACAGTATATACAGCATGTGTGCTTTTTATAACCTGAAAAATGTTGCATTTATCACTGCTTCATTACAATATTAGTACAATATAGTTCAATATTTGAACTGAACTGTGAATTAAGTGTATGTTGCTACAGATAGGAAGCACCAAAAATACAAATCTACACATGACATTTAGAAATATTTCTCTTCTATCTGTTTTGTACTTTACACGTCAAAGGCTTAGAGACAGAAAGAGAGAGAACAGTGAACAACAACAAGGTTTGAGACTCAGACATGTGTGTGAACACACTGACTGAGATGAACTGAATAAGAGAATATCTCCACCCACAGCCAAGACTCAGTCTGACATTCATACTTTACACTCAGAGAGATACAAGTTGTTAAATCACTACCTTGTTGTTTTGTTGGAGTACCACTGGTTGTTGGTGTTGATTTTTTTGTTGCAGTTCTTTTAGTGTCCTCACCTGGACATGAAAAAAGAACAAAAGAGAGACAGAGAGATGAACTGGAAGACAAAAGAAAGTTGTTTGGATCGACTTATTCGCTTTTTCCACTTATTCCTTTTGGTGTTGATGTTGTGGGTTTTGCATCCATCGAAAAAATGAGAAACTAAATGAGGCAGTTTACTCACCTGAAGACTGAGGGCTGAAGGCAAACAGCTGCACTTTTCCAGTGTTTTTATCTGTCACGTTACACTTGAATATCTCAGAATACTTTGACGTTTCAGCAAGATGGGAAGTTGTAAATGTCACAGTGGCAAAGCAAAGAATCTCCTTCATGTGCTGAATGTTCACATCCCAATCATTACCCTCATACACCCACTTCACTGTCTGTCTACACCGTCGACGTGTCGACACAGAGCAGATTAACATCACATTATCAGTGCCCTTATGTTCAGTCACTGGTGAAGATGGAGATATTGTGAGAGAAAGACAACAAGAGTCAGATTAACTTCATCACTGTAATCATAATTATTGTAATGTTTCAATATATTGTTCTAACAAGACAGTTTGAGCTGAAAACATTATGATGTAAATACTCACTGGTAACAACAGACAGATAAACATGAGAGTCTTGATATTGTTGTTGTCCTGATTTGTTGTACTGTCTGCAGGTGTAATGACCAACATCCTCAACTGTGACCTTCTTTACAACCAGAGAACAGTCCGCTGTAACACTCAGTCTGTCTGATTTAGCTTTGGCTTTTTCACCAATCTGCCCAAGTTTAATCAGCTCTACTGCTGCTGTGTTTCTTGAAACAAAGGTCCAGGTAGTACTGTCACATTTATCCTGATCAGTCATCACATTTTCACAAGACAAAGTGACTTCATCTCCATCTCTGACAGTGATATTGAGGGAAGTTTGTCCAGTTACTGCTGTTGAGAATTTGAGAGAGAAATGTGATAAATGAACTGAAATAATAATATGACTGTAGTGTGAATGTTAAAAACAAACAGCATATTGGACTGTCTCAGTAAAGTGAAAGTTATTCAATAAAGTACAATAAGGTAATAGTGCAAATTATTGTACTTTACTTGTAAACGGAAGCCCCAGTATCAGAAATAAAGATATTTTAATCCATCTGAGTTCAACCATCGTGCTTCTGTCTTTCTCTCTGTCTTCTTCTATCGCTCTTAGCTCTCAAAATGTCCTTATTAGTGCTTCATACAGAGAAATACACTGAAATACACTTCCTATCATGACTAAAGTGTTTCCTCCACATTGTGTTTTCAGTGTGTTTTCCTCACTTCTAAATTATCGATTTTTTGTAGGCGGAGCATATTGTTATCATTATATAGGGATTAGATATTATAGAAGTTAAGGGTGATTGTCTCCACCCACTCACCACCAACACCACTTCCTTTCCACTGCTGTATTTTAAACTACATCATGTTTATGGTCATGATGTCATCATGTAATGCTTTTAAAAAGTGAAAATATGGATGTAAAACAAATTTCACACTAATCTGCTGACGGGCAGAGACATCTGCCTGGTTAAATAACACTTCTATATGACTGATTTTAAAGCAAATTAACTGATTATGGAGCAGAAGTATGTTTCTGCTTTAAAACAAAATGACATTTTTTTATCATGTTTAACGACAGACAGGATTCATGGTGATGATTGACAGCACACATGAACAGACAGGTGAAGAGTCAAACTTTGACTGTTGATGCTCAACATGATGCAACATGGTGATACTGCAACAGCTGGGAAAGAACAGATAAGATGTTTTAGTGGTCTGAGACCTGTTAGTTCGTCATTGTATCTTTTAAGTAAATGTTCCTGAGAACTGAAGGGGAAGTGTTTTAGTGAGAATGTGGTAACAACAGCAGCAGAGCTCTGGAGGTTTTACTCTCTAACAATGACGAGACAAAAACAGATCTGATTGTGATTTATTAGTATCATTATTGTTGTTATTGGATATATATATGTGTATATATATATATATATATATATATATATATATATATATATATATATGTGTGTGCTTTATCCAAATGTTTCTTTTGTATTCAACTATCTTGCAACATTAGTTTATGCAATATAATGTTTTTATTGTAGGATGAGAGTCTGAAAGAATTTCTGATAAGAAATGGACATAGAAAGTGGTTTATACGGTGGCCTACAAGGGCAAAACATGCTGCAGCCTAAGAAAACACATACAAATATACAAAATGAAAACAAATGAAGAAAACATCTTCATCAATTTGACAACACATGCGCAGCATTTAGGAAATGCGCTGCAAATAACACAACACATTACAGATACGACAACAGAAGTGTTTCCAGAGGCACTTAAGAGTGATGAACACGTCAATAATTCATAAGAGAAACATTGTTAAAGCACAAACGAGGCCTCTTTCCTACCATAGTAAGGTAGACAACAAGCTACAACCTTGTTTTCAGTGAGCCGTCCTCTGAGCCGGACTAATAACATTGTTCTCTATGTACAGCTGACTGTGAGACGAAGGTGCAGAGACCGAAAAGAGACACTTCAAACAATATTCAATAACTTCACTCTTATAGTGTCCCCAGAATCACTTCACACATCAATGTCAATGTCAATGTCAATCTCCTGTTAGTTATGCTACAACACTTAGTTTGGCAAAAAGGGTTAGCTGTTATTGAGTATATGAATCTGTCCACGTTTGACCAGATCCACTATGTTTCCTGAACTACTGTAGAGCCAGTTAGTATTGTCACATTTATCCTGATCCTATCCTGGCTGTCACACTTTCATAAAGCAAGTAGCATCATCTCCATCTCTGACAATGACGGAGGAAAACTGTCCAGTCACTGCTGTGATGAAGAGGTGAAACAGAAACATGAATAATAAACCAAAATGTGAACATGGCTTTAATGCTGACAGATAGCATGAAGAAAACTTTAGATTCAAGAGCAGTTTGCAGGTTGTAGGAGTCTACTAAACTAATCAGGTTAAAAACAAACAGCTGTTGGCTGTTTTAATCCAATAAAATGTTTCTGGTATGTTCTATGTGTCCTTACCTGTAATCTGAAGCTCCAGTATAAGAAATAAAAACATTTTAATCCATCTGAATTCAGCCATCGTGCCTCTCTGTCTGTTTTTTCTGCTCCTTTCTTAACAGTCAGAGTCTCTGAACGAGTGCATGTTGAAGAAAAATTTGTCACTTCCTCATAGTGACTTCCCTAATAAGTTCCCTGGAACTTACATTTCATCATATTTGTTGAATTATACAGTAACTACAGGCACCATAGAGGAAAGTGGTACCAAGATGATGTTCTAAAAAAAACAGCAGCAGAGGAGGAAGCTGTGATTCAGAGATATATATAATGTCACAATGTCACATGTTCATGTTAAAAGTGGCCGATGTGTCAAATAACGAGGTAAACGTATGTAGCAGTAATCCCTGTGAGCAAAAAGCAGCAGCTTCAGACTGCTCTGAACATTCAGTTTACAACATTCTTGTCTACTTTCAGCCCGAGCTGACGTCAGGTCGTGATGGATTTCTTTATATGGACATCTGCTACGTGAACAGCGCGCGACTTCGCTGCTCCACTCTGGGAGTAGTTACACCAAGCCACAACTCCATTACACAGCACAGCTAAGTAAAATAAGTAGTTTACCTGTTGGAGGTGTGCTGGTCGTCTGCAGCTCTTCATCAAACATCATCATCACTGTGACTGTTTCTGCTTGTACTATTCCTCTCTGCGTGATTTCTAACTGATCCGCTGAACAAATGGCTCCGAACATCTCCATATGTTATAATGTCGGATGTCAATACTAAACATGGTCAAAGTTCCAAAACTTGAGGTGAACGTCTGTAAAAATGCTCCCTGTAAGTCAAAAGTCAGGACTTCAGCCTGCTCTGAATGTTTCATTTGCAAAGTGACCTCTACTTCCCCATCAAACTGACTGATGTCAGATTGTTCATACATGCCCACAAACAGCCATCTGTTCTGTAGTCTTAGTTGTGTTGAAAGCTCCACTATAAGTGGCCAAGACAAACTCCACTCATGCCTACTTCTGACTAAATTATTTAATTTTAATTGGTGACAAATAAAACAAAGTCTGATGTCTTACACCATTTGTGAGGAACTTGCACAGTTTGTACAATTTGTACTGAACTAGATCTGAACTGTCAAGAATGACTAAACAAACACAAACAAACAACAAGGACCTAGACAACCGTCAGATAACCTGAGGCCAAAGGAGAAGCTATGGTTATCTGCACCTAGCAGACATCCCTAAATGTTAACCTCAAACATAAATAAGGAGAAGTTCAAAATTTCCACAGGGTGTGGTGTAAGTGACAGTTAAAGAAAAGGTCACTATTTTGAGTAAAGTCACATAACATCAGCATGTAACTGATAGATGTCCTAGAGATAGATGAGCGGTAGAAGTTTCTGTACAAATAATGAAAGAACTGAGAAGAAGCTACAGTGTAAAAAGTAACATTAAAAAATTTGGCTTAACTTCTTAAAGAGGCTGAAAAGTTTGACAAAACAGTGCTGCAGTTAAAAAAAGAATCAGCCACCTAAACCCACCAAAACACAAACAAAGGCTTTAACTTCTCATATAAAATCTGATGAAATGTTATTTAACTGCGGTGGACTCTGGTGAGTTGATGTTGGAGTGAAAGTTGTTGATCAGTGGAGTCTGACAGTAGCAGAAGGTTCTCCATCGTTTTCATAGGTCACCGTACCTTCATCTTCATCTTCATCATTATGCACCTGTAAAAAACAACACAACACACCTGAGATTCTGAGATTAAATAGAACAAATAAACAACCTTTGTTTCAGACTAATACAGTCAACACTGTTTATTCTTATTGTCTTTATAGAATCACAGTAAATAGTGAACTACCACAAACATAAACATTTGAATATTCAGTTTTTAAACTCACAGCATTGTCATCCATCTGTGATTTGTTCACTGGAAACACAAAAAAAAGAGTTTAGCTTCATCAGTAAAAATCTGAGTTCATCAAAACTTCTTGTTCATAAATGTTCTGTGAATGTTCTCACCTTTAGTTCTAGTCCATATGTTGACTGACACAAAGATTATTATGAGTGCAGTTAAACCCACAGACACGATGATGAACCTCAACCAAACTGCAAAGAGAATTAAAACATTAAAAACATTTTTCACTGTTTAGACTCCTGTAGTTAAAAGATATACATATAGCATATATTTTTAAGCTAGCTGCGTCGTGTCACCGGCACAGCTGATGAAGGATGCTGGAGTGGGAGCTGAGATAAACTCTCAACTGAAGGGAAAATGGCTACGTTTTGCTGTGTATGGGGGCGCCAGGTAATGATGAAGAGGGGAGAAGGGTTCGGGTTTTGTATGTGTGTGACTGTGTGAGTGTGTAACTCGTCTCACAGTCTCAGAGTTCAATCCACTTGGTAAAGGGTCTGTTTTGTTTTCCCCACAACCCCTAATCAGTTCAGTTTAATCCAGTTTCACAAATGTATGACCCCCCCACCCCCCAGAGCCAACAGAAACGTCAGGTAGTTTGGACCACCGTGTTTAACTATATAACTTTAAACGTTACAGTTACGGCTGAAAATGACAAAAGAGAAAAACAAGTTTGCTAAGTTCACATATCTCCGCAATTCAAATCAACCTCCAGTCGTCTACCCAGAAAGGACTGTTGTTGTGAGCGCGACGTCACGGTCTGTAATTCTAATGAATGGCGGAGTAATATTTTTAGCTTTTTTCATTTGAGCACAGCTAGGTGTGCTGTCATGCTGATTTGAGCACATTCTAAATGTCTAGTTGACCAATCAGATTGCTTGGTCAGAACTACATGTTGTATAATTTAGGCTTGTGACAATGGTGATGTAACTTGTGTAATTTCTCTCTCTCTCTCTCTCTCTCTCTCTCTGCCTCTCTGAGTCACTCACATACACACTGCTAGAAGCAGCCACTTTGTTGTTGAAAGTGTTTTGTGGAGCCATGCATGGACCCATAACATGATAAAAAACACATCAGTAGCAAGAGCAAGTACTGTAGTGTTCCTGGTATGCAGCTTATCTATTGAAGTAGTTGGTGTCCCACCAATTTTTTACATATAAAAACACCACTGGATAGAAAGCACCAAAAATACAAATCTACACATGACATTTAGAAATATGTCTCTTCTATCTTTTTGTACTTTACACGTCAAAGGCTGAGAGACAGAAAGAGAGAGAACAGTGAACAACAACAAGGTTTGAGACTCAGACATGTGTGTGAACACACTGACTGAGATGAACTGAATAAGAGAATATCTCCACCCACAGCCAAGACTCAGTCTGACATTCATACTTTACACTCAGAGAGATACAAGTTGTTAAATCACTACCTTGTTGTTTTGTTGGAGTATCATTGGTTGTTGGTGTTGCATCACCTGAACATGAAAAAAGAACAAGAGACAGACAGAGAGATGAACCAGAAGACAAAAGAACATTTTTCCACTTATACCTGTTGGTGTTGCTGTTGTGGTTTTTACATCCTCACCTGGACAATTTAAATCCCAAAACACCAACAAACTGTGGTGAGGAAATACCCTTCAATAAGTTAAGGGTGATTGTCTCCACCCACTCACCACCAACACCACTTCCTTTCCACTGCTGTATTTTAAACTACATCATGTTTATGATCATGATCTCATCATGTAATGCTTTTAAAAAGTGAAAACATGGATGTAAGATGGTACAAATTTCACACTAATCTGCTGTGGAGCAGAGACATCTGTCTGGTTAAATAACAGTTACATACAAGTGATTTTAAAGCAAATTCATTGGTTATGAAGCAGAAGTATGTTTCTGCTTTAAAACAGAATTACATTTTTTTTAATCATGTTTAACAACAGACAGGATTCATGGTGATGATTGACAGCACACATGAACAGACAGGTGAAGAGTCAAACTTTGACTCTTGATGCTCAACATGGTGCAACATGGTGATACTGCAGCAGCTGGGAAAAACAGATAAGATATTTTAGTGGTCTGAGACCTGTTAGTTCCTATTTGTATCTTTTAAGTAAATGTTCCTGAGAACTGAAGGGGAAGTGTTTTAGTGAGAATGTGGTCACAACAGCAGCAGAGCTCTGGAGGTTTTACTCTCTAACAATGACGAGATAAAAACAGATCTGGCTTTATGAGCACGTCCACCCATCCAGGAATATGACCCTCCCAGGAGAAATCAGCATTATTGTTATTATCAGATATATATTTGGTTGTGATTTATTTTCATCATCATTGTTGTTATTGTATATATATATATGTGCTTTATCCAAATGTTTCTTTTGTATTCAACTATTCAACCTCTTGTGAATTTTGCATGTTTCCTTCTTTTTTAAGTCAGTATGATGCTTCACTTCAGCCAGCGTCTGACCAGCTTGGTTCAAGTATTAGCAATCGTATGTTTCTGTGGAAATGGTTTATACGGTGGCTGACGAGGGCAAACACGCTGCGACTTAAGATAACTCATGCAAATAGACAAAACACCAGCAAAATAAGAAAACATCTTCATCAATTTGACAACACATGTGCAGCATTTAGAAAACACACTGCAAATACCACAACACAACACATTACAGAAACAACAAGGGAAGTGTTTCCAGAGGACACTTAAGAGTGATGAACATGTCAATAATTCATAAGAGAAACATTGTTAAAACACAAACGAGCCTTCTTTCCTACCGTAGTAAGGTAGACAACAAGCTACAACCTTATTTTCAGTGAGCCGTCCTCTGAGCCGGACTAATAACATTGTTCTCTATGTACAGCTGACTGTGAGACGAAGGTGCAGAGACCGAAAAGAGACACTTCAAACAATATTCAATAACTTCACTCTTATAGTGTCCCCAGAATCACTTCACACATCAATGGTCTCCTGTTAGTTATACAACAACACTTAGTTTGGAAAGAAGGGTTAGAGGTTATTGAATATTGATCTCTCATTATTGAACTGTAGTTTGTGATAATTCATATTCTCACCTGAGGACGGAGGGCTGAAGGTAAACAGATGTTCTTTGTTAGTGTAACCATCTGTCACTTTACACTGAAATATCTCATGAGATGTTGACTTCAGCTTGTGATGAGAAGCAGGAAATCCCACTAAACCATAGCAGCCAATCTGTAATATTGTCACGTTTTCATCCACATCATGACCCTCATACAGCCACTTCACTGTGTGTATACATGAATCATGTGTCCTCACAAAGCAGAACAGCGTCACATAGTCACTGTCTTCATGTTTAATCACTGGTGAAGAACATAAATACAAAATTGCTTCATCAGTTATTGTAATGTTTCAGTATATTGTTCTAACAGACAGTTTGAGCTGAAAACTTAATGGTGTAAATACTCACTGCTAATAACAGACAGATAAAGCTGGGAGTCTTGTTGTGATCTGTGCTGTCGACAGAAATAAATATCAGCATCCTCTTGTGTGATCTTCTTTATAACCAGAGAACAGTTCGCTGTAACACTCAGTCTGTCTGATTTAACTTTGGTATTTTCATGAATCCGTCCACGTTTGACCAGATCCACTGGGTTTGAACTACTGAAGAACCAGTTAATATTGTCACATTTATCCTGATTGGCTGTCACACTTTCACAAGGCAAAGTCACATCATCTCCATCTCTGACAATGACGGAGGAAAACTGTCCAGTCACTGCTGTGATGAAGAGGTGATAGAAACATGAATAATAAACTGAAATATAAACATGTCTTTTATTCTGACAGATAGCATGAAGAAAATTTTAGATTCAACAGAAGTTTGCAGGTTGTAGGAGTCTACTAAACTAATCATGTTAAAAACAAACAGCTATTGTCTGTTTTAATCCAATAAAATGTTTCTGGTATGTTCTATGTATCCTTACCTGTAATCTGAAGCTCCAGTATAAGAAATAAAAACATTGTAATCCATCTGAATTCAGCCATCGTGCCTCTCTGTCTGCTTTTTCTGCTCCTTCTTTCTTAAGTGTCAGAGTCTCTGAACGGGTGCGTGTTGAAGAGAAATGTGTTCACTTCCTCATAGTGACTTCCCTTATAAGTTTCGCGGAAGTGTACATTACTCTGCAAAAGTTTTAGGCACTAAAAATAAAGTGAGAATGCTTACAAAAATATTGCTATACATTGTTTTAATTTATCAATTAACTTCTTACAAAGTTGAGTAAACAGCAGAAACCTAAATGAAATCAATATCTGCTGTGAGCAGCTTTGTCTTTAAAACAGCAGCAGTTCTCCTCTTCTGTGGATTTATTATTTAGGCCGTCTCAGGTGCTTCTTCATGTAATCTCAGATTGACTTCATGATGTTGAGATCAGAGACCATCTGTTGCAGGACTCATCATTCTTCTTGTTGCTGGAAATAGTTCTTTATGTCTCTAGCTGTATGCTTGGGGTCATTGTCATGTCATGAATAAATTTGGGACCAATCAGACATCCTTATTTTCAGAGATATATATAGTGTCTCAGTGTCGGATGTTCATGTTAAAAAGTGGCCGAAGTGTCAAATAACGAGGTAAACGTATGTAGCAGTAATCCCTGTGAGCAGAAAGCTGCAGCTTCAGACTGAATGTTCACTTTCTGTTTTTTCCTACTTTCAGCCCGAGCTGACGTCAGGTTGTGATGGATTTCTTTATATGGACATCTGCTACGTGCACAGCGCGCGACTTACTCCAAGCCATGACGTCATTACACAGCACAGCAAAGTAAAATAAACAGTTTACCTGTTGGAGGTGTGCTGGTTGTCTGCAGTTCTTCATCAAACATCATCATCACTGTGGTTGTTTCTGCTTGTACTATTCCTCCCTGCATTATTTCTAACTAATCCACTGAACAAACAGCTCCATGTGTTGTTGTTTTGACCGGTTTTTAGAGCTAATGAAGCTCTGCTAATTCAGTGAGGAACACGTTTGATTTCCTGTAAGTTATTCACAATAAAAGTCTCTTGTTATATAGTCATTTGAAAGCTTTTAATTTAAAGCAATAAAGCAGGAAATCTTTGGTTTGCAGTGACAGTAAAGTTATACTATGTAGAGCTGGCCAATCAGAACAGAGTGGGCTCATCGGGAGGCGGTCCTTAAAGAGACAGGAGCTAAAACGGAGCGTAAAGAGAAACTGTGTATATTGAGGGGCTGCATAAAGGGCCAGTATAAGATAAATGAGTTTTTTTGAACTGTGAATCATGCAGAGCTGCTCTAGTGGAGCACAAAAATAAAAATTTAGAGCTGAAAGAAGCATAATAGGTCCTGTTTAATCTCTCTCTAAAATAATGCACCAAACACAAATATAAATTTCTAAGAACATCTGAAAGAAGCTTGTAACATAAATTGAATTTTACTTTCAGCTGTGAAACTGTACAATAGATCTACAACCTCTTTGGATTTCTTATAGTTTCCACTTTCCACATTCAGCTTTTTAATATATGACTGTCAAGGATGACACCAAGTGGGGATGTCACATGATCACATCCCACCTCTGCTCAGTTTTGCCTTTTGACACTTTTGTACCATAACAAAGCAAAACTGAACAGAGACATAAATGTTTCAATTATTACACCCTAAAAAATAACAGACATGCTTAAAGAGAAAAAAATATAAGAAGAAATAAAACAGTCTCTCTCTTCATGTGTCAAGCACAGTCTGTTCTGCACACTGTAAATAGTTGAATGTTAGGATAAAATAGACAGTACATTTCTTTTTAGGGTTTAGATTGCATAGACAAATTCCCCACAGAGATACAGTCTCTATTATGAAGTAAAGGCTAATTGTCTGAGATTCTGGGAATAAAAAACTAGTTTTCTCATCAGAAAGCTTTAACTAACCAGTTATAAATTAAATGTAATGATATGAACACTGTGATCTGTTATTTGTTGGGTTTGTTGATGGTAGTGTAGAGGTTGCTGGGATCAGTGGAGGCTCCAGCAGAAGAGGAGGAAGCTTTCACAGTCCTGTAGGTCACTGCATCACCTTCATCATCACCATCACCACAAACCTGGGAAACAAAAGGGAAACAGCATCACATATAAATTACAAATTATTACATGAAAATGCATAACAACATAACATCATCATTTTGCTTCTATTTAACAACTGAAATATTCACTTTGCTGCAGCTTTTATTTGCTGATTAGATTGTGAGATATCTTGTGTGTGAAGCTGACATGTTGGTCTGATGGTTTTCTAGAGAAAAAGTGAGGAGACCACTGACAAATCTTGTGGATTCTTCTTTTAGGACCATGAACCTTCACAGTGACCTTCATATTAATATGCTCTTTAGCTTTTGAGGAATCTTTATTTTAGACCAAATACTTACTAATGTCACAATCCTTAATTACAAAAATACAAAGGCTTTTAAGATAAAATAAATATTCTTTTCTCTTCTTCCTGACAAAACATTTTCCTTCATCAACAACGCCAGAATAACCAAACACTCAGGTTACCCGGGCTTTACTGTTGGTCAAAGGCGCCAGAAGTAGGGGGTCCAAGGGGCCATTGGCCCCCTACTTTACCCTCCTTCCACATTATTTTTAAGTCACGAATCACTGTATCCCCTGCAAAAGCCCCAAATACTTATGGTAAAAAGACCTTTCAATGCTGTAAAACTCACAGCCTGGTAGGGCAACAGTTATTTGTTTATAAATTATATTTTGAGTTGACAAGACCGTACTCAATAAGTATTTAACCCACAAAATTGTAAATATTAAAATTATCAACCAGCCATAGTTCTTGAAAAGCTTTGTAATTAACATGTAAACTAGGCAGTCAAAGGACAAACAGCCATGAAGCGTCTGTTCAGCGTGAAGAACAATCATTGTGAAGTGACAATAATAATCATACAAAACAAAGGAGGAAAGTTAGTTATCTTTTGTATTTCTGTGGTCACATATAGTTACACTGAGCTCAAACTGATCTATATACAATTAATATACACATGTGATTGTATTGTATGTATAGAGGCAGCCTGACACCTCCAGCCGGGACATCAGACCCTCTATTCACTTCAATTCAATTCAGTTCAGTTCAGTTTTATTTATATAGCGCCAAATCAGAACAAAGGTGATCTCAGGGCACTTTTACATATGGCAAGTCAAGACTGTACTCTTTGAGCTCTACTGTTCATGTCCACTCTGTCACAGTCTTTGAAAGAAATGTAGAGATGGACAAAAGTTTGAACATTCACAGAAATCATAAACATTTTGTTAATGTACTTGTTACGTGAGCAGACCTGGCTGTGACTCCTTTCTTCTTTTTCTCAGTATTACATTAATACAAAATCACATCACCATGCCAGTGCTTTCCCAGCATTTCTTCAATTTCACCAGCAGATGGTGTCATTGTACCTCAGATAAACACAAGGTTACAGGTTCATCTCCTGGTTTCTTCTATGAGGCATGTTCATGTTCTGCTCTCTTTGTCTCATTCACAGTCAAGTGGAAATGAATCTATTTTTCCTTTTATGTCAATTGTGCAAAGTGGCTCCTTTGACTCATTCTACCAACTGCATGCTGGGATTGGCTTCAGCCAGCTGTTTTAAGAAAGGATAAGTTGAGATCAGTTAATTGTTTCTTGTTGCTTTTTCAAAGCTTAAATATGTCTTCTATATAGAATTCTAGTGTTGAGCAGGAAAAATACATGAATATTTTTCCTTAAAACTATTCTTTTTGGCCGCTGTTCACTTCCTGTTTCCAAATATGAGTTGGGACATTTTTAAAAAAAACCGTATGTATACTGTTGCCATGACAACCAAGGTTGCTACAACACTTCAACCCAAACCATGATCTTTCCCCAACTATAACCAAGTGGCTTTTGTGTCTAAACCTAACCAGACCTTAACCAAAACATTGTCGCATCATAAAACATCAGTATTTTGTAACAGTGATTTGTAACGGTTTTGGAAAGCAGCATATTACGCTCCAATGGGTCGTTCTTGAGTGGAGGTACAAACAACCTATGTGGTCGTTTAATTTGGAGGACTTCTTGAGATAAACACCACAACCACATGAGACTCACAGTAACAGACAGGCGACACTTTATTAATGCACAAGATAAAGACACTACTTTCATCTCTGAAAGTCTAATAACCTACTTTATGGTTACTTAGATTTTGTCTCCAGTAGTTCTCTGTAAGGCAGACGCCATTGAGCATGCACAGAAACACAGTTCACTTTCCAGCTAGCTTTGCTAGCTTGTTGTGCTACTTGACTTTGTACTACACTGTAAATTTCTCAAAACACTTCAGCACAAAGTCAACAGGTTGTGATATGTAGCACAAAAAGCTAGCTAAGCTCTGTAAACAGAAATGGGTTTCTGCACATGCAAAGCTGCGTCTGCCTCTAACATGAAAAAACAGCAACAAGATCTTGGGATGAATGTGTTTGTTTGCATTAATCTTTCACTCTAATGCACTAAAATAATGCACCAAACACATGAAAAAGTTTGAAACATGCATGAAACATTAACTAGAATTTATTTTAAGCTGTAAAACTGTACAATAAATTTACAGCCTCTTTGGATTTCTTACAGTTTCTGATCATTCAGATGTTTGATGTAGGGGAAAGTCCCCTCATGTCTCGAATGCAGACGGTACAAACCCTCAAGCAACAGAACCTTCTTCAACCCCCCAGGAATGCCCACCAACAACACATTAGTGAGATTTCCATTCTTCTTACTGACCAAACTATCACAACATCCTGCAAACAAGATCAAGATAAGAAACTCATCTCCTGCTTGGCCACTAAAGACCATTACGACCACTGACCCTGCCACCTTTGATGCTTCAAACCCTTCAAGAGCAGCAACATAGAAAGACCAATTCACACCCCAGTGTGAGCTGCAGAGTCCAAAATTAACTTTTGCCACTTGCCAGCCAAGTTGGCTGGTAGACGAAAAATTTAATGGCCAGACTGATTTTTTACCAGCCAAAATAATAAATTACTTTTTACTATTGCAACTTGCTATTATTACTATTTATCATGTCATCTTGGTCTCATAAACGATTCTCTAACAATATTATAGTAGTGTGCAAACATGCACTTCAACACATAAATGTGCTCAAATTGGAATTAGATGCCATCACATTAATGTAAAGACTACAGCAGCACAAGCAATCATGGGGTCACATGTGAATGGGAGCAGGGATCAATATTCAGGGAAATCTGTACCACCAATTTCCCACCTCAAGAACTTTCACATATGAACTCCAGACAATGTCCAGAGAAGCAGATTCAGACATTTATGAGTTCACAAATTCTTACAGTTTAGAAACAGCTTTTTATTGCCAGAAACATCAAATTAATACAACAGCAATGTACAGTTTGAAGTGAGGCAGTTTAAAGGACAGGTTCACATTATTCAGGTGCCCATATGAACATTGAAACAGGTTTTGTTCGCTGTAATCAAAGATCCCTTTCTAACATGCTTCCAGTGTCAGAGATGAGGAACAAAATCCTCATTCTGTACAAAAATACATTCCAAAGTTTAAGTTAATATGAGGCTTCAGCACTCAGAGTTAATCAAATCAAGTTTGCCAAAGTTATTAGTTAGTTAGTTTGTTAGTTACAGTCTTTTTATTTCCGTCTTTGTGTTATTATCCGTCCACTGCAGCTCAGCAAGGAAACACAGAGAAATACTGGCCAGTAATATAATATCAGTTATAATACAGAGAAGACAGTTACTGACTCTATTAGAGCTCCCAGCTCAGTTAAGTCTATTCTACACAATTTAAAACATATCTCACTCTCAGCAAACATGTTAAAAACAACACAAAATGAAAGTTACTTAAAAATGTGTTTTTCTGTACAAATAATGAAAGAACTGAGAAGAAGCTACAGTGTAAAAAGTAAAATTTAAACATTTGTTTAAATTCTTAAAATGGGTGAAAAGTTTGACAAAACAGTGCTGCATGTCAGGAGGGGAAGCAGGAGTGGACCCAAACGCAGAGGCCAGAATGCAGATATGATGAAAAAATCTCATTTAATCGTGGATGGTCATGAACAGGCAAACAGAGCTGAAAAGAACTAGCAGATGAAACAACACAAAACGATCCAACAAGGACTGAACAGAAAACCAGAACTTAAAAAGAAACTTAACTAACGAGGATATGAGGTGCAGGTGGGGAGATGGGTGGAGAACTCAAGAGAGGGGAGTGAACATACAGGGAGCTGATTGGCTGAGGAAACACAGGGAGCAGGGCAGGGCTAACGAGTCCAAATGCAGGGCAGGTGTGGAGGAGTACATGAACACACAAGGGAAACAGAGAGCAAAAACCCAGAAAACAAACTCAACGCCACCTACGCTAACCTATCCAAAACCAACCACGAACACAAACCCAAACACACAACCCAACAAACTAATGATGCAGTCCTCTAAACCCACCACCCAAATCATACAAGAAAACCCTTATGAACCGAAGGACTAAACAGAAGTGCAAATCAGGAGACCCCAAAGAACACAACATAAGACCAAAAAACACCCAAAGTCCAGGCAAGATGTGACAGCTGCAGTTAAAAAAAGAATCAGCCACCTAAACCCACCAAAACACAAACAAAGGCTTCTCATATAAAATCTGATGAAATGTTATTTAACTGCGGTGGACTCTGGTGAGTTGATGTTGGTGTGAAAGTTGTTGATCAGTGGAGTCTGACAGTAGCAGAAGGTTCTCCATCGTTTTCATAGTCCACTGTACCTTCATCTTCATCTTCATCATTATGCACCTGTGAAAAACAACACAACACACCTGAGATTCTGAGATTAAATAGAACAAATAAACAACCTTTGTTTCAGACTAATACAGTCAACACTGTTTATTCTTATTGTCTTTACACAATCACAGTAAATAGTGAACTACCACAAACATAAACATTTGAATATTCAGTTTTTAAACTTACAGCATTGTCATCCATCTGTGATTTGTTCACTGGAAACACAAAAAAGAGTTTAGCTTCATCAGTAAAAATCTGAGTTCATCAAAACTTCTTGTTCATAAACGTTCTGTGAATGTTCTCACCTTTAGTTCTAGTCCATATGTTGACTGACACAACGATTATTATGTGTGCAGTTAAACCCACAGACACAATGATGAACCTCAACCAAACTGTGAAGAGAATTAAAACATCAAAAACATTTTTCACTGTTTAGACTCCTGTAGTTAAAAGATATACATATAACATATATTTTTAAGCTAGCTGCGTCGTGTCACCAGCACAGCTGATGGAGGATGCTGGAGTGGGAGCTGAGATAAACTCTCAACTGAAGGGAAAATGGCTACGTTTTGCTGTGTATGGGGGCGCCAGGTAATGATGAAGAGGGGAGAAGGGTTCGGGTTTTGTATGTGTGTGACTGTGTGAGTGTGTAACTCGTCTCACAGTCTCAGAGTTCAATCCACTTGGTAAAGGGTCTGTTTTGTTTTCCCCACAACCACTAATCAGTTCAGTTTAATCCAGTTTTACAAATGTATGACACCCCCCCTCCACCCCCCAGAGCCAGCAGAAACATCAGATAGGTTGGACCACCGTGTTTAACTATATAACTTTAAACGTTACAGTTACGGCTGAAAATGACAACAGAGAAAAACAAGTTTGCCAAGTTCACATATCTCCGCAATTCATGCTGTCAATTTGTGCTGTCATGCTGATTTGAGCACATTCTAAATGTCTAGTTGACCAATCAGATTGCTTGGTCAGAACTACACGTTGTATAATTTAGGCTTGTGACAGTGGTGATGTAACTTGTGTAATTTCTCTCTCTCTCTCTCTCTCTCTGCCTCTCTGAGTCACTCACATACACACTGCTAGAAGCAGCCACTTTGTTGTTGAAAGTGTTTTGTGGAGCCATGCATGGACCCATAACATGATAAAAACACATCAGTAGCAAGAGCAAGTACTGTAGTGTTCCTGGTATGCAACTTATCTATTGAAGTAGTTGGTGTCCCACCAATTTTTTACATATAAAAACACCACTGGATAGAAAGCACCAAAAATACAAATCTACACATGACATTAAGAAATATTTCTCTTCTCTCTGTTTTGTACTTTACACGTCAAAGGCTGAGAGACAGAAAGAGAGAGAACAGTGAACAACAACAAGGTTTGAGACTCAGACATGTGTGTGAACACACTGACTGAGATGAACTGAATAAGAGAATATCTCCACCCACAGCCAAGACTCAGTCTGACATTCATACTTTACACTCAGAGAGATACAAGTTGTTAAATCACTACCTTGTTGTTTTGTTGGAGTATCATTGGTTGTTGGTGTTGATGTAGTTGTTTTTGTTGAACTTATAGGTGTTGATTTTGTTGCTGCAGCTCTTATAATGTCCTCACCTGAACATGAAAAAAGAACAAGAGACAGACAGAGAGATGAACCAGAAGACAAAAGAAAGTTGTTTTGGCTCGACTTATTCGCTTTTTCCACTTATACCTGTTGGTGTTGATGTTGTGGTTTTTACATCCTCACATGGAAAATTTAAATCCCAAAATACCAACAAACTGTGGTGAGGAAATACCCTTCAATAAGTTAAGGGTGATTCACCACCAACACCACTTCCTTTCCACTGCTGTATTTATAACTACCTCATGATTATGATCATGATCTCATCATGTAATGCTTTTAAAAAGTGAAAACATGGATGTAAGATGGTACAAATTTCACACTAATCTGCTGTGGAGCAGAGACATCTGCCTGGTTAAATAACAGTTACATACAAGTGATTTTAAAACAAATTAACTGATTGTGAAGCAGAAGTATGTTTCTGCTTTACAACAAAATGACATTTTTTTTATCATGTTTAACAACAGACAGGATTCATGTTGATGATTGACAGCACACATGAACAGACAGGTGAAGAGTAAAAGTTTGACTCTTGATGCTCAACATGATGCAACATGGTGATACTGCAACAGCTGGGAAAGAACAGATAAGATATTTTAGTGGTCTGAGACCTGTTAGTTCCTATTTGTATCTTTGAAGTAAATATTTCTCAGAACTGAAGGGGAAGTGTTTTGGTGAGAATGTGGTAACAACAGCAGCAGAGCTCTGGAGGTTTTACTCTCTAACAATGACGAGATAAAAACAGATCTGGCTTTATGAGCACGTCCACCCATCCAGGAATATGACCCTCCCAGGAGAAATCAGCATTATTATTACTATCATATATATATTTGGTTGTGATTTATTTTTATCATTATTGTTGTTGTCTTTTGTATTCAACTATGTTGCAACATTAGTTTATGGAATATCATGTTTTAATTGTTGGATGAAAGTCTGAAAGAATCGTCTCAGTTTCTGATAATATGGTCTAAGTTCATCCTCTGCTGGTTTTGAGTCGTGTGTAACAACGTGAGTGACATCAACCTCTTGTGAATTTTGCATGTTTTTGGTTTTTTTAAGTCAGTATGATGCTTCACTTCAGCCAGCGTCTGACCGGCTTGGTTCAAGTATTAGCGATCGTATTTCTCTGTGGAAATGGTTTATATGGTGGCTGACAAGGGCAAACACGCTGCAACTTAAGATAACTCATGCAAATACACCAGCAAAATAAGAAAACATCTTCATCAATTTGACAACACATGTGCAGCATTTAGGAAACATTCTGCAAATACCACAACACAACACATTACAGAAACAACAAGGGAAGTGTTTCCAGAGGACACTTAAGAGTGATGAACATGTCAATAATTCATAAGAGAAACATTGTTAAAACACAAACAAGGCCTCTTTCCTACCGTAGTAAGGTAGACAACAAGCTACAACCTTATTTTCAGTGAGCCTTCTTCTGAGCCAGACTAATAACATTGTTCTCTATGTACAGCTGACTGTGAGACGAAGGTGCAGAGACTGAAAAGAGACACTTCAAACAATATTCAATAACTTCACTCTTATAGTGTCCCCAGAATCACTTCACACATCAATGGTCTCCTGTTAGTTATACAACAACACTTAGTTTGGAAAGAAGGGTTAGAGGTTATTGAATATTGATCTCTCATTACTGAACTGTAGTTTGTGATAATTCATATTCTCACCTGAGGACGGAGGGCTGAAGGTAAACAGATGTTCTTTGTTAGTGTAACCATCTGTCACTTTACACTGAAATATCTCATGAGATGTTGACTTCAGCTTGAGATGAGAAGTAGGAAATCTCACTCTACCATAGCAGCCATACTGTGATATTGTCACGTTTTCATCCACATCATGACCCTCATACAGCCACTTCACTCTGTGTCTACATGAATCATATGTCGACACAGAGCAGGACAGCGTCACATTGTCACTGTCTTCATGTTTATTCACTGGTGAAGAACATAAATACAAAATTGTTTGAGTGTACTGAATGTTTCAGTATATTGTTCTAATAGACAGTTTCAGTTGAAAACTTAATAATGTAAATACTCACTGCTAATAACAGACAGAAGAACCTGAGTGTCTGGTCCTGATATGTGCTGCTGACAGTAATAAACACCAGCATCCTCTGGTGTGATCTTCTTTATAACCAGAGAACAGTTCGCTGTAACACTCAGTCTGTCTGATTTAACTTTGGTATTTTCATGATTCTGTCCATGTTTGACCAGATCCACTGGGTTTGAACTGCTGAAGAACCATTTAGTATTGTCACATTTATCCTGATTGGCTGTCACACTTTCACAAGGCAAAGTCACATCATCTCCATCTCTGACAAAGACGGAGGAATACTGTCCAGTCACTGCTGTGATAAAGAGGTGATAGAAACATGAATAATAAACTGAAATATAAACATGGCTTTTATTCTGACAGATAGCATGAAGAAAACTTTAGATTCAACAGAAGTTTGCAGGTTGTAGGAGTCTACTAAACTAATCAGGTTAAAAACAAACAGCTGTTGTCTGTTTTAATCCAATAAAATGTTTCTGGTATGTTCTATGTATCCTTACCTGTAATCTGAAGCTCCAGTATAAGAAATAAAAACATTTGAATCCATCTGAATTCAGCCATCGTGCCTCTCTGTCTGCTTTTTCTGCTCCTTCTTTCTTAAGTGTCAGAGTCTCTGAACGGGTGCGTGTTGAAGAGAAACGTGTCACTTCCTCATAGTGACTTCCCTTATAAGTTTCGCGGAAGTGTACATTACTCTACAAAAGTTTTAGGCACTAAAAATAAAGTGAGAATGCTTACAAAAATATTGCTATAAATTGTTTTAATTTATCAATTAACTTCTTACAAAGTTGAGTAAACAGCAGAAACCTAAATGAAATCAATATCTGCTGTGAGCAGCTTTGCCTTTAAAACAGCAGCAGTTCTCCTCTTCTGTGGATTTATTATTTAGGCCGTCTCAGGTGCTTCTTCATGTAATCTCAGATTGACTCCATGATGTTGAGATCAGAGACCATCTGTTGCAGGACTCATCATTCTTCTTGTTGCTGGAAATAGTTCTTTATGTCTCTAGCTGTATGCTTGGGGTCATTGTCATGTCATGAATAAATTTGGGACCAATCAGACATCCTTATTTTCAGACATATATATAATGTCTCAATGTCGGATGTTCATGTTAAAAAGTGGCCGACGTGTTAAATAATGAGGTAAACGTATGTAGCAGTAATCCCTGTGAACCCACTCTTCTGGGTTCACAGCCTAACGCCAACCTGACGCACGCCGCACACCGATGACGTCACCACGCTGCCCGCTACAATGGAGCCCTGACTCTCCAGCACACTCCACTTTTCTTTTCTTTCCCCTTTTTTTAATTTATTTTCCGAATTAACCATTCGTCCCATTTCCCTGCTTATTTATGAAGTGCTTGTGTAATTCCATGGTAAATACTAACTCACCTTTCTGTTATTATGTTTCTTCGTTAACGCTTCTATTCCTCCTCAGGAACTCTCATCCTCTTCCCTCCAAACAACGGACCATCGGTCATCCCCAGCGAATCATACATGCATTCTACCCGACTCAGGCGTCACCTTTCCCGCTCCACACAGCCTCCAGTTCATCACCGATGTATCCAGCTGCTCACCTCCGGGTTCCCTGCCCAACGTCTCTTACACGTGGCACACCCACAACACCACACCGCCCACTACAGCCCACATTTGCCGAAGGCCAGGTTGAGCGACCTCATGCCCGCAGCCATACATGCATCCCTTCATCCTTCATCCCTCGACCCTTCATCCTTCAAACCTCACCACTATCATCTCTCACCCCTTTCCCTTCCTTTCCTCCCTCTCTCTCTCTTCTTTTACTCCCTTTCTCTCTCAACCAGTATGCTAAGTATTTCCTTCATCCCTCATCGCTTCATCCCACATCCCACGACCTCGACCCTCACCCCCTCATTCTCACACCCCCCGACACTCTCCCTTCTCCCTCCATCCCCTCCCCCTCCCCTCATCCCTCTAACTCTATTCTTCCTCCTTTTCCACCCTACTTTTACCCTCACCCTTTCATTTTTCATCCTTTACCTCCTTCACCCCCCCTTTTTGTTTTTTCTAACCCAACCGGTCAAAGCCAGGTTCTGATTGAGGTTTCTTCCCGTTAAAGGGGAGTTTTTCCTCACCGCCGTCGCCAAGTGCTTGCTCACGGGGGAATTGTTGGGTCTCCGTAAATTAAAGAGAATGGTCTAGACCTGCTTCACGTTAAAGTGCCACGTGACGACCTTGTCGTCATTTGGTGCTGTGGTGCAGAAATGAATTGAATTCCCCACCCTTCATCCCTCCAACCCTCACCCCTTCATCCCCCGTGCCTCCCTCCAGACTTTCCATCCTCTCCTCCTATATCACCTCAGCTTTCATCCTCCCATATTATCCATGAAACAGCATCTTCGTTCTTCGCTTTCTAGCCACAGCCGATATGGCTCACTGTAATCCGTCAGTTTTCTTTTCATCCACTCTACCTTCGTCTGAATCTCAAGGCATCATGGAGGGTGCGCCCTCACTCTTTCATTGCTGTCAACCGACTATAAAATGTTTCAACACAACGAATCATCTTCAGTACAACCATTCATCATCAATTCAGCACTTCAGTCAGCTTCTATTCCCTCACCACTAGTTCATGACATCAATGGGCCACGGAGCTTCCTTCTTCCGACCCACTCCATTCGGTCAACTCCAGAGAGCCATCCAGACCATCAGTTTTCCCGTACATGGTCATCCCACAGTTCGCACTCAGCCCCCACACTCAACCATCTCCCCCTTTGTTCCTCCTTTCTTTGACTCCCTTCATGCAGCAGGCTTTGCAGCTCCTGACAGTCTCAAGCCCCATTACAGGCTGCTAAAGTCTCGACAGCTAAAGCTCATCACAGGCCATGCACTTCTCTTCTCGCTTCCGACGGCCATCGTACCCCATCCAGGTGCATCATGCCTGTCGATACCCACGTACAGTATCCCTCCTTCAGCGGCCCTCAGAAGCCCACCAAGCATGGTCCATGACACCACTATATTTTAAAGCGCTAATTGCCATTAACTCTGAAGAACCATCTCAACCGCCAGACCATCCATTTTTCGTACGTGATTGTCCCACAGTTTCCACCAAGTCGTGACACTCGACCCCTCTGGAGACAACCACATTGCCCGTTCTCGCAACGTACAGCTGCACTGAGTTAGTGTCTCCTTCCGTTTCCGGGGTTACAGCAGTTGTAGGTGGTTCACCTCCAATCGGCCACTTCAACTGCCTGCATGCCCCCCCCACTCTGCTCGATGAACCATACCAAGTCATCATCGAACCCCTTCTTTGGGGGCAAGAAGGGTCTTAGTCATCCTCGTTCCCACGCTATATCGTCGCCAACCATTATAAACAAGAAATCCTCAAGGACATCATATCCAGCCTCGCTCCACACTTTGGCATGTTATCCAAAGGTCAGTAAGGCCGGACCCAGCCTTAAGCCCCCGACTTCATCATCATCATCATCATCCTGGCCTACTACTCCAGAATTCCCCGTACAGGCCACCTACCCCCTTCCCTGACAAAGTTGTAGAATCCATGTCTCTACAGACGTTCTACGGCACGCGACAACGTCTGATACTCCCATTCATTCTTCGGAGACAAAGACGCCACTCCCAGACACCCTCGTATTTAACCTTAAGCAAGCAAACCGACCAGCTCGTCTTCTCTCACCCCACATTTCTCTTCACGTAAATTCTTATTCGAGCCTTCAGAACAATTCAAACCTACATAAACCAGAGGCTAGCCCACCACGCATATCCACAAGACCCGCTCTCCACTGCCAAACCAGGCGAGTTGCTACATGTTCCTGGTTGCAAACCTGCAAGTTTCACACAAGTCGGCGATTTCCCCAGAACCATACTCCAGCCACATTCTTGAACACATCTCTGCATGACGTTCTTTTTGGGGGCTCTATCCAGGCAATGGACTGGAGAGACAGTTCTCCCACTCAGAGTCTCAACCCCCCCCCCCCCACCCCCGTTCCCTCCTACCTACATACCATACATCCATCATCGTCCCTCAACCCTCCATTCTATGGTCAGACAGACAGAACGCAGGCTGTGGCTGCTGTGTCAGTAACGCTTTACTATATTTGGTCATCTGTCAGCGTCATCGTGCATTTATTCTGGGGAACTTCAAGTCAATAACTGTGTTCTATATTTGACTGATATTCAATCTCTAAAGAGGAACAAGAGTTTCATAGAAAATGAATGATGCAATTTCAGACTTGGAAGGAAGTGTCAGTCCCAGTGTATAAACCTAACACTGCATATCATTTAGTTTGCAGCAGAAAGCTTCCTGTCTGTGCTCTGTTTAATTGCTGCACTCTGATCATATTCAAAAAGAACATTTAAGTGGAAAACACATGGTTTTAAAATTTGTCGAAGGAAAATGAATACAGTATTTTAATATGTGTGTGTATACGATAACATGTGTCTGCTGTAGATATACTTGTATTCTGCTGCCTTTAAGCCATTAAGTTTAACACTAACACGAATCCATCATCATGTAATTGGCCAGGATGCATCTTCTGGGCAGGCAAACCAAAACATCTCATCTATCAGGTCAGTTATACCAACTACACAATAGATAACTGCGTCATTCACTTCAATCATTCACTAGCCATAGCCTTGTGCACCAGTTTCATAATGTCCTCTTGTGTGTTTGTTTGTAATCTGTTGTAACTGTAATGTTTAGTAATAAATGTGCGTAACTAAAAGTGAACTTGTTGGTGTTTTCCTGTGTTTGCATCTCAGTCACTTAACCTTCAAAGACCTATACCCTCACACGATCATAATTAAGATTATCAAACCATTTGAGTTCACAAATTCTTACAGTTTAGAAACAGCTTTTTATTGCCAGAAAAATCAAATTAATACAACAGTAATGTACAGTTTGAAGTGAGGCAGTTTAAAGGACAGGTTCACATTATTCAAGTCTGTCTTTAAACAACAGTCAGGTGCTCATATTAACATTGAAACAGGTTTTGATCGCTGTAATCAAAGATCCCTTTCTAACATGCTTCCAGTGTCAGAGATGAGGAACAAAATCCTCATTCTGTACAAAAATATATTCCAAAGTTTATCTGAAGTTAATATGAGGCTTCAGCACTCAGAGTTAATCAAATCAAGTGGGAATCTCCTAAAGTTAGTCTTTTTATTTCCGTCTTTGTTTTATTATCCGTCCACTGCAGCTCAGCAAGGAAACACAGAGAAATACTGGCCAGTAATATAATATCAGTTATAATAAAGAGAAGACAGTTACTGACTCTATTAGAGCTCCCAGCTCAGTAAAGTCTATTCTACACAATTTAAAACAAACATGTTAAAAACAATCCAAAATGAAAGTTACTTAAAAATGTGTTTTTCTGTACAAATAATGAAAGAACTGAGAAGAAGCTACAGTGTAAAAAGCAAACTTTAAACATTTGTTTAAATTCTTAAAATGGGTGAAAAGTTTGACAAAACAGTGCTGCAGTTAAAAAAAGAATCAGCCACCTAAACCCACCAAAACACAAACAAAGGCTTTAACTTCTCATATAAAATCTGATGAAATGTTATTTAACTGCGGTGGACTCTGGTGAGTTGATGTTGGTGTGAAAGTTGTTGATCAGTGGAGTCTGACAGTAGCAGAAGGTTCTCCATCGTTTTCATAGGTCACCGTACCTTCATCTTCATCTTCATCATTATGCACCTGTGAAAAACAACACAACACACCTGAGATTCTGAGATTAAATAGAACAAATAAACAACCTTTGTTTCAGACTAATACAGTCAACACTGTTTATTCTTATTGTCTTTATAGAATCACAGTAAATAGTGAACTACCACAAACATAAACATTTGAATATTCAGTTTTTAAACTCACAGCATTGTCATCCATCTGTGATTTGTTCACTGGAAACACAAAAAAAGAGTTTAGCTTCATCAGTAAAAATCTGAGTTCATCAAAACTTCTTGTTCATAAACGTTCTGTGAATGTTCTCACCTTTAGTTCTAGTCCATATGTTGACTGATACAACGATTATTATGTGTGCAGTTAAACCCACAGACACGATGATGAACCTCAACCAAACTGCAAAGAGAATTAAAACATTAAAAACATTTTTCACTGTTTAGACTCCTGTAGTTAAAAGATATACATATAACATATATTTTTAAGCTAGCTGCGCCGTGTCACCGGCACAGCTGATGGAGGATGCTGGAGTGGGAGCTGAGATAAACTCTCAACTGAAGGGAAAATGGCTACGTTTTGCTGTGTTTCGGGGCGCCAGGTAATGATGAAGAGGGGAGAAGGGTTCGGGTTTCGTATGTGTGTGACTGTGTGTGTGTGTAACTCGTCTCACAGTCTCAGAGTTCAACCCACTTGGTAAAGGGTCTGTTTTGTTTTCCCCACAACCCCTAATCAGTTCAGTTTAATCCAGTTTTACAAATATAAAAGGAAGACAACACCGCAGACACCCCCCCCCCCCCCCCCCACGTCGGACCACCGTGTTTAACTATATATCTTGAAACGTTACAGTTACGGCTGAAAATGACAACAGAAAAAAACAAGTTTGCCAAGTTCACATATCTCCGCAATTCAAATCAACCTCCAGTCGTCTACCCAGAAAGGACTGTTGTTGTGAGCGCGATGTCACGGTCTGTAATTCTAATGAATGGCAGAGTAATAATTTTAGCTTTTTTCATTTGAGCACAGCTAGGTGTGCTGTCATGCTGATTTGAGCACATTCTAAATGTCTAGTTGACCAATCAGATTGCTTGGTCAGAACTATGTGTTGTATAATTTAGGCTTGTGACAGTGGTGATGTAACTTGTGTAATTTCTCTCTCTCTTTCTCTCTCTCTCTCTCTCTGCCTCTCTGAGTCACTCACATACACACTGCTAGAAGCAGCCACTTTGTTGTTGAAAGTGTTTTGTGGAGCCATGCATGGACCCATAACATGATAAAAAAAACACATCAGTAGCAAGAGCAAGTACTGTAGTGTTCCTGGTATGCAGCTTATCTATTGAAGTAGTTGGTGTCCCACCAATTTTTTACATATAAAAACACCACTGGATAGAAAGCACCAAAAATACAAATCTACACATGACATTAAGAAATATTTCTCTTCTATCTGTTTTGTACTTTACGCGTCAAAGGCTGAGAGACAGAAAGAGAGAGAACAGTGAACAACAACAAGGTTTGAGACTCAGACATGTGTGTGAACACACTGACTGAGATGAACTGAATAAGAGAATATCTCCACCCACAGCCAAGACTCAGTCTGACATTCATACTTTACACTCAGAGAGATACAAGTTGTTAAATCACTACCTTGTTGTTTTGTTGGAGTATCATTGGTTGTTGGTGTTGCATCACCTGAACATGAAAGAAGAACAAGAGACAGACAGAGAGATGAACCAGAAGACAAAAGAAAGTTGTTTTGGCTCGACTTATTCGCTTTATCCACTTATTCATGTTGGTGTTGATGTTGTGGTTTTTACATCCTCACCTGGACAAATAAAATCTTCAAACACCAACAAACTGTGGTGAGGAAATACCCTTCAATAAGTTAAGGGTGATTGTCTCCACCCACTCACCACCAACACCACTTCCTTTCCACTGCTGTATTTATAACTACCTCATGTTTATGATCATGATCTCATCATGTAATGCTTTTAAAATGTGAAAACATGGATGTAAGATGGTACAAATTTCACACTAATCTGCTGTGGAGCAGAGACATCTGCCTGGTTAAATAACAGTTACATACAAGTGATTTTAAAGCAAATAAACTGATTGTGAAGCAGAAGTATGTTTCTGCTTTACAACAAAATGACATTTTTTTTATCATGTTTAACAACAGACAGGATTCATGGTGATGATTGACAGCACACATGAACAGACAGGTGAAGAGTCAAACTTTGACTCTTGATGCTCAACATGATGCAACATGGTGATACTGCAGCAGCTGGGAAAGAACAGATAAGATATTTTAGTGGTCTGAGACCTGTTAGTTCCTATTTGTATCTTTGAAGTAAATATTTCTAAGAACTGAAGGGGAAGTGTTTTGGTGAGAATGTGGTAACAACAGCAGCAGAGCTCTGGAGGTTTTACTCTCTAACAATGACAAGATAAAAACAGATCTGGCTTTATGAGCACGTCCACCCATCCAGGAATATGACCCTCCCAGGAGAAATCAGCATTATTATTATTATCATATATATATTTGGTTGTGATTTATTTTTATCATTATTGTTGTTGTCTTTTGTATTCAACTATGTTGCAACATTAGTTTATGGAATATCATGTTTTAATTGTTGGATGAAAGTCTGAAAGAATCGGCTCAGTTTCTGATAATATGGTCTAAGTTCATCCTCTGCTGGTTTTGAGTCGTGTGTAACAACGTGAGTGACATCAACCTCTTGTGAATTTTGCATGTTTTTGGTTTTTTTAAGTCAGTATGATGCTTCACTTCAGCCAGCGTCTGACTGGCTTGGTTCAAGTATTAGCAATCGTATGTTTCTGTGGAAATGGTTTATATGGTGGCTGACGAGGGCAAACACGCTGCAACTTAAGATAACTCATGCAAATGGACAAAACACCAGCAAAATAAGAAAACATCTTCATCAATTTGACAACACATGTGCAGCATTTAGAAAACACACTGCAAATACCACAACACAACACATTACAGAAACAACAAGGGAAGTGTTTCCAGAGGACACTTAAGAGTGATGAACACGTCAATAATTCATAAGAGAAACATTGTTAAAACACAAACGAGGCCTCTTTCCTACCGTAGTAAGGTAGACAACAAGCTACAACCTTATTTTCAGTGAGCCGTCCTCTGAGCCGGACTAATAACATTGTTCTCTATGTACAGCTGACTGTGAGACGAAGGTGCAGAGACCGAAAAGAGACACTTAAAACAATATTCAATGACTTCACTCTTATAGTGTCCCCAGAATCACTTCACACATCAATGGTCTCCTGTTAGTTATACAACAACACTTAGTTTGGAAAGAAGGGTTAGAGGTTATTGAATATTGATCCCTCATTACTGAACTGTAGTTTGTGATAATTCATATTCTCACCTGAGGACGGAGGGCTGAAGGTAAACAGATGTTCTTTGTTAGTGTAACCATCTGTCACTTTACACTGAAATATCTCATGAGATGCTGACTTCAGCTTGAGATGAGAAGCAGGAAATCTCACTGTAACATAGCAGCTATCCTGTGGTATTATCATGTCTTCATCCGCATCATGACCCTCATTCAGCCACTTCACTCTGTGTCTACATCGATCATGTGTCCTCACAAAGCAGGACAGCGTCACATAGTCACTGTCTTCATGTTTATTCACTGGTGAAGAACATAAAGACAAAATTGCTTCATCAATTATTGTAATGTTTCAGTTTATTGTTCTAACAGTTTGAGCTGAAAACTTAATAATGTAAATACTCACTGTTAATAACAGACAGATAAAGCTGGGAGTCTTGTCCTGATCTGTGCTGTTGACAGTGGTAACGACCAACATCCTCTTGTGTGATCTTCTTTATAACCAGAGAACAGTCCGCTGTAACACTCAGTCTGTCTGATTTAACTTTGGTATTTTCATGAATCTGTCCACGTTTGACCAGATCCACTGGGTTTGAACTACTGAAGATCCAGTTAGTTTTGTCACATTTATCCTGATTGGCTGACACATTTTCACAAGGCAAAGTCGCATCATCTCCGTCTCTGACAATGACGGAGGAAAACTGTCCAGTCACTGCTGTGATAAAGAGGTGATAGAAACATGAATAATAAACTGAAATATAAACATGGCTTTTATTCTGACAGATAGCATGAAGAAAATTTTAGATTCAAGAGAAGTTTGCAGGTTGTAGGAGTCTACTAAACTAATCAGGTTAAAAACAAACAGCTGTTGTCTGTTTTAATCAAATAAAATGTTTCTGGTATGTTCTATGTGTCCTTACCTGTAATCTGAAGCTCCAGTATAAGAAATAAAAACATTTTAATCCATTTGAATTCAGCCATCGTGCCTCTCTGTCTGCTTTTTCTGCTCCTTCTTTCTTAAGTGTCAGAGTCTCTGAACAGGTGCGTGTTGAAGAGAAACGTGTCACTTCCTCATAGTGACTTCCCTTATAAGTTTCGCGGAAATGTACATTACTGTTCAAAAGTTTTAGGCACTAAAAATAAAGTGAGAATGCTTACAAAAATATTGCTATAAATTGTTTTAATTTATCAATTAACTTCTTACAAAGTTGAGTAAACAGCAGAAACCTAAATGAAATCAATATCTGCTGTGAGCAGCTTTGCCTTTAAAACAGCAGCAGTTCTCCTCTTCTGTGGATTTATTATTTAGGCCGTCTCAGGTGCTTCTTCATGTAATCTCAGATTGACTCCATGATGTTGAGATCAGAGACCATCTGTTGCAGGACTCATCATTCTTCTTGTTGCTGGAAATAGTTCTTTATGTCTCTAGCTGTATGCTTGGGGTCATTGTCATGTCATGAATATATTTGGGACCGATCAGTCACCTCCCTGATGGTATTGCATAATGGATAAGAATATAAACATCTAGGGTGCCTAAAACTTTTGCACAGTATTGTACATTTTCACATTTCATCATATTTGTTGAATTTTACAGTAATTACAGGCACCATAGAGGAAAGTGGTACCAAGATGTTCTAAAAAAAACAGCAGCAGAGGAGGAAGCTGTGATTCAGTGCCACTGGTGTGTTGTCAGACGAAGCAAGAAGAGTGTGTGATGTATTTGCTTTAAAGGGGATGTGTTTTGCTTTTCCTTATTTTCAGACATATATATATAATGTCACAATGTGGGATGTTCATGTTAAAAGTGGCCGATGTGTCAAATAACGAGGTAAACGTATGTAGCAGTAATCCCTGTGAGCAGAAAGCTGCAGCTTCAGACTGAATGTTCACTTTCTGTTTTTTCCTACTTTCAGCTCGAGCTGACGTCAGGTCGTGATGGATTTCTTTATATGGACATCTGCTACGTGCACAGCGCGCGACTTGGCTGCTCTGCTCCGGGAGTAGTTACTCCAAGCCATGACGTCATTACACAGCACAGCAAAGTAAAATAAGTAGTTTACCTGTTGGAGGTGTGCTGGTTGTCTGCAGTTCTTCATCAAACATCATCATCACTGTGGTTGTTTCTGCTTGTACTATTCCTCCCTGCATTATTTCTAACTGATCCGCTGAACAAATAGCTCCATGTGTTGTTGTTTCCACCGGTTTTTAGCGCCGCTAACGAAGCTCTGCTAATTCAGTGAGGAACATGTTTAATTCCTGTAAGTTATTCACAATAAAAGTTATATAGTCATTTGAAAGCTTTTAATTTGATGCAATAAAGCAGGAAATGTTTGGTTTGCACTGACAGTAAAGTTATACTGTTATACTGAGTGTAAAGAGAAACTGTGTATATTGAGGGGCTGCATAAAGGGCCAGTATAAGATAAATGAGTTTTTTTGAACTGTGAATCATGCAGAGCTGCTCTAGTGGAGTCCAAAAATAAAAATTTAGAGCTGAAAGAAGCATAATAGGTCCTGTTTAATCTCTCTCTAAAATAATGCACCAAACACAAATATAAATTTCTAAGAAAATCTGAAAGAAGCTTGTAACATAAATTGAATTTTATTTTAAACTGTGAAACTGTACAATAGATCTACAACCTCTTTTGATTTCTTATAGTTTCCACTTTCCATATTCAGCTGTTTAATATATGACTCTCAAGGATGACACCAAGTGGGGATGTCACATGATCACATCCCACCTCTGCTCAGTTTGCCTTTTGACACTTTTGTACCATAACAAAGCAAAACTGAACAGACACATAAATGTTTAAATTATTACACCCTAAAAAATAACAGACATGCTTAAAGAGAAAAAAATATAAGAAGAAATAAAATAGCAGTGAAAACTAAGATTTTAACTTTAACTCAACACTAGAACAACCATCACTGAGCTGAAATGTCTTTCTCTTCATGTGTCAAGCACAGTCTGTTCTGCACACTGTAAATAGTTGAATGTTAGGATAAAATAGACAGTACATTTCTTTTTAGGGTTTAGATTGCATAGACAAATTCCCCACAGAGATAAAGTCTCTATTATGAAGTAAAGGCTAATTGTTCTCATCATTCTCATCAGAAAGCTTTAACTAATCGGTTATAAATTAAATGTAACGATATGAACACTGTGATCTGTTATTTGTTGGGTTTGTTAACGGTAGCGTAGAGGTTGCTGGGATCAGTGGAGGCTCCAGCAGGAGAGGAGGAAGCTTGCTGTAGGTCACTGCAACACCTTCATCATCACCATCACCACGAACCTAGGAAACAAAAGGGAAACAGTATGCATTCATGTACCATTAATGCATGTTACTAATTTGGCTTCTTTCCCGGAGTTTTTTGTGCTTTCTCATCTCACAGGAAACCCTGGGTTGCAGGCCGAGCCTTCGCGGTCCTTCACAGTCCTGTTGACGTCCTTCCCCGGCTATTGCTGCTGTTGTTGTTATTGTTATGATTGTTCTTATTCTGTCTGTTGTGTGGATTCTTCTTTTTAGGACCATGAACCTTCACAGTGACCTTCATGTCAACATGCTCTTTACCTTTTGAGGAATCTTTATTTTAGACCAAATACTTACTCATGTCACAATCCTTAATCAAAAAAACACAAAAGCTTTTAAGATCCAATAAATATTCTTTTCTTTTCTCTCCTTCCTGACAAAAAATATTCCTTCATTCAGTAACAACACCAGAATAACCAAACACTCAGCTCAGGGCACCAGGAGTAGGGAGTTCAAGGGGCCAACCATTTTACCCTCCTTCCACATTCTTTTTAAGTCACGAATCACTGTATCCCCCGCAAATGCCCCTATATTGCAACACTTACGGTAAAAAGACGTTTCGATCATTACTGTCCAATATAAGACATTAAGTAAAATCAAGCAGGCAAACATAAAGTGGGAAGAATATTTACATTTTAATCCAATCAAAGAGGACATTGTCACACAAATCGAATGCAGACAGTGTACATTGCAACCAATAAAATAGTTTCAAAGCTGTGTGTTACATGGTTTAAGTCTGTTTGAGCCATTCAGTTAGCTGGCTGAACTAACCTTAGCTAGGGTCTTATCTGATGCAATTTGACAACATGGAGAAAACCACACAAACCTGTCAATGACATAATCAGATACTCTGTGTAAACATTTCCTGTCAACAGACAGAACTCAGGCTGTGGCTGCTGTGTCAGAAACACTCTACTATATTTGGTCATCTGTCAGTGTCATCATGCATTTATTCTGTGGAAGTTCAAGTTGTTAATAACTGTGTTCTATATTTGACTGACATTCAAACTCTTAACAGGAACAAGAGTTTCATAGAAAATGAATGATGCAATTTTAGACTTGGGAGGAAGTGTCTGTCCCAATGTATAAACCTAATGCTGCATATCATTTAGTTTGCAGCAGAGAGCTTCCTGTCTGTGTTCTGTTTATTTGCTGCACTCTGATCATATTCAAAAAGAACATTTAAGTGGTCAGTTGATTTATTGAGTGGTCACTAGTCAGAGGCTGTGTAAAGGCACAGAAGTTGAAGAAGACTACAGATACATTAAACACTATGCAAAATGTTTAATCTTCTCACACAGGCCAGATTGTTAAATATGGACTTGGGGCATAGCTGCTTACAACACCAGGACAACTTTAACATTCCTCTTGACTGCTTGCTGTTACTCAGCTGCTGTCGTGTTGCTGTCCTGTAAACTCGTAGTTTCAGGTAATTGAACAAACAAGCTTGTATCTAATCCCACAAGCGTTAGTTAGCCGCTTTGTGTTTGGAATTATACTGCCACCCTGTGGTGAAAGCAAGCTATAGTTATTCTGCAAAAATTTAGTGAGTCTCTGGTCTATCTACCGCTACACACACACACACACACACACACACACACACACACACACACACACACTTTTTCTGAACAACAAGACAAAAGTGATCTCAGGACACTTTTCACACAGAGCAAGTCAAGACTGTCCTATTTAATTAAGACCCAACAATTCCCCCATGAGCTCTACTGTTCATGTCCAGTCTGTCACAATCTTTGAAAGAAATGTAGAGCTGGACAAAAGTTTGAACATTTTATTAATGCACTTGTTACCTGAGCAGACCTGGCTGTGACTCCTCTCTTCTTTTTCTCAGTATTTACATCAATACAAAATTACATTTCCATGCCAGTGCTTCTACAGCATTTCTTCATTTTCACCAGCAGATGGTGTCATTGTACCTCAGACAAACACAAGGTTACAGGTTCATCTCCTGGTTTCTTCTATGAGGCATGTTCATGTTCTGCTCTCTTTGTCTCATTCACAGTTAAGTGGAATTGAATCTAATTTTCCTTTCCTTTCCTTTGCAACAAAACTCCCTTATCAGACCACTGGGGCATCCCAATATATGAAAGAGTTGATTGATGTATAAAGTGTAATCAAACAATTAACAGTTTTATTATATGACTCCTTATATAAGAATTCTGTGGAGCAATTAGGATCAATCATGTTTTAAGAATCAATTATCAATTATATTAACTTTAACATGATGTATTTACATGCCACGCGCCAGCCTGCTTGCCGTTCTCCAAAAAACCAAGGACCACAGGACTTAATCAGAATCAGGTTTACTGGCCATGTTAACACACACAAGGAATTTGGTTATGGCCGTTGGTGTCTCTCAAGCAATACAGACAATATACAGTACAGACAATGTACATATTATTTACAGACAATTCACAATATACAAGAAATACACAGATTATGTAAAAGACAAACAGTATAATATACATACATGCAAGTGTGTGTGGTATTGCAAACAACAATAATGTGCATCACCTATGGGAATTAAATTGTGATGTATGAGTATTTGCACAATACAGTATTTATAGATGTGAAGCAGGGTGTAATAACTATCTGAAGAACTGAGAATATCTATGGTACAGCAGATGATACTGGTCAGCTAGTAATGAGGGTGACGGCACAAGGAGAGAAACTGCTCTTATGTCTGGTAGTTTTGGTATACAGGGTTCTGTAGGGCCTGCTGGAGGGGAGGAGTTGAAAAAGGTTGTGTCCAGGGTGTGAGGATCTGTAATGCTTTTCCCTGCCAATTTCCTGGTTCTTGAAGAATACACGTCCTGGAGAGTGGGCAAGGGAGTACCAATTATTTTATCCTTTCTGTTCACTGCAGCTTGTTCCTATCCTGTTTTGAGGCTGCTCCGAACCAGACCATGATGAATGTGCACAGGACATATTCACTGACTATGGTTTTGAACTGGCCATACTTCCTCAGTTGCTGCAGAAAGTACATCCTCTGCTGGGAGTTTTTGAGGATGGAATTGATGTTTGTCTCCCACTTCAGGTCCTGAGAAATGGTAGTTCCCAGAAACTTGAAGGTCTCCACGGTTGACATAGGGCTGTTGGTTATTGTGAGGGGGAGCAGTGCTGAGAGGTATCTCCTAACGTCCACTGTCATCTCCATCTCCAAGTTGTTCTGACTGTACCAGAGCACCAGCCGTTCAACCTCCCGCCGATATGCAGACTCATCACCATCTTGGATGAGTCCGATGACCGTAGTGTCGTCTGCAAACTTCAGGAGTTTAACAGCTGGGTCGTTGGAGGTGCAGTTGTTGGTGTAGAGGGAGAAGAGCAGTGCAGAGAGGGCACATCCATGGGGAGCACCAGTGCTTACTGTCTGTATACCAGAAATGACCAATGACTACAGACCCATCGCCCTGACCTCTGTGGTCATGAAGTTCTTGCGCTGTCCCACCTCACATCCAGAGCCAACGAGTGGGTAGAAGACACAGTCAACATGGCCCTCCACTTCATCCTCCAGCACCTGGACTCTTCAGAAACCTACGCCAGGATCCTGTTTGTGGACTTCAGCTTCACCATTAAAACATTCATCCTCCTGGTTTTCCTGCAGGACCAGCTCTCCCCGCTGAATGTACCCGACTCCACCTGCAGGTGGATCACAGACTTTCTGTCTGACAGGAAGCAGCATGTGAAGCCGGGGAAGCACATCTCTGACTCCCAGACCATCAGAGCCGGTTCCCCTCAAGGCTGCATCCTTTCTCCAGTCTCCTTCTCCCTGTACACCAACAGCCGCACCTCCAGTTATCAGTCCGTAAAGCTCTTGGGGTTGGTGGATGACACCACCCTCACTGGGCTCATCTCTGGTGCTCCCCTCCGGCAAGAGGCTGAGGTCTGTCAAGACCAAAACCTCACACCGCAAGAACAGTTTCTTTCCGTCTGCAGCCACCTCATCAACAAGGCCCAAGACTCCCACTGACACAGACTCTACCTCCCCCATGAACATAACGCATAATATTAACATAAAACCCCCATAATCTCATATTTGCTCATCTGTGACTTTGATCTAACGTGGCATGTTTCATTAACGCAATTTGTATTATCATTATTATTATTATTAATAATTTCACACTGCTTATACTGTTTACACTACGAACATTTGCACATTCCTGGTCGATATTTTGTATATTTCATTTTATTCTCTTCAGTGTGTATATTTTTGACTGTAATGCACCACAACATCAGGGCAGATTCCTTGTATGTGCAAACCTACTTGGCAATAAACCTGATTCTGGTTCTAGTCTAAATTGAAACAAATTTGACTGGAATTTATATTACTTATGACTTGCTGAAATAAGTACCCCTTGCATGGTGGCACAGACCTTTTCTTATATATAAGAATGCATTTTTACTGTATTTGCAACGAGCAGCTGACAATAAATTACTGATAAAATGAAACATTATGACACATTTTAGAGAAAATAACAATATTGAATATGTTCAGCTGTTCTTGACGCCCTCACTTTAAGTTTTTTAAGTCTAGTTGTCATTTGTTAATCTTCCATTCATTCTTCAGAGACAAGAAGGCAAATGACAGAAGCACTTCAGAAAATGACAGCTGTGCCATTGAAAAACCAGAGGTAATTTCTAATGCATGTCCACAATTTATTTAATTCACTCCAACACAGGCTCATCAGAGCTGAGGACAATTATGGCGACCCCCTGCCTCCCCTGGGACGCTCTAGTACCCCCCTCCATTCAGACTTTGCCCCTTTTACCACCCCCCACTGCCAGGATATTCTCCAACCCCCGGTCTTTATCCACTGCCCAGTGCATGCTCGAGACTTAAGGCGTATGGGCAGCATGACAGAACACGTCATGAGCAATCATTTGTTAAGAAAAAAGAGGCATGTGATTTAGAAATGTCTTGCAGCACCAAAGCAGCATAACCTGCATAGATACTGTATATTTTGAGGGTTAGGGTATGGAGGGCTGGTGTTCCTCTGAAAAAAAGTCACCAAAATAGCACCAGAGCATCATAACATGTTTGGATCTATTCTGCTGTGAGTGGGAGGTCATTTGTTTTGTGTTTAATGTGCTTACTGAAAAATGAATTCCTCATTTAAAGGCTTTAAAACATTTGCATCCCTAAATGAAATAAGGTTTTTAAGATGCCTTTCTTCTCGTGGTGGCAGATCTTTGAATTGGTTCTCTTAAATAAAAGGAGGTGGATCAGAACATAAAATGCCAACTTTAACAACGTGACAAGGCACTTCCTGTCACATTAAAGAATACATTTCTAGCTGGTGGTGTTGCTTGTTAACTTAAGGGAGAAACTGGTAGGAAACTCAACCAATCTAATATTGCACTCATAATGTTGTCGGATTCACGATGGACGTTTTAAAAGAAAAAGGATATAAATTATGATACAGCAGAACCAAAGATAAGACAGATATTGTCTTTTTTTATTCCATGCATTCTTCTTTCTCGTCAAAACCCGGTGCCTACATTACCCACAATGCAACTCAACTCAACTGTACAGATTCAGGTGTGTTATGCCAGTAGCAGCTAATGTAGCCTGGAGCTGCTAGCCTCCAGCAGAGACGAGGAGCTAAATTCCTTTCCAACTCACACCAACAGATTTTATTACTTTTCTTACTCTTGTAGTCTTCAGAACCAGCCGACACTGACTCAAATAACATCACTTGAGACAATTTTTCCAATTTCACACAGCTCCCACTGGAACTTTTTTTTTTGACCTCTAAACACACATTGATGTGGAAAATTGGCAGAGCTCCCCTGTAACATGTAGAGTTTTATATGGTAACAACAAATAGCTCTTTGAGTTTGTACTGTAGATCAGACATTATGGTATTTTAAAGAACCATTAGGAATTCTCTGTAGGACTATAATGTAATAATTTGTATTTTGTTTGAACCTTAAAATGGTGTAAAAAAAAAAAAACTAAAAAAAACCAAACCAACATGAACGTATATTAGGCTCTAAACCAGCTGAATTAAACCAAATCAGAGAAACCACAAAGAATTTCAAGTCCAGAGACAGACTGGTGATCCCTCACTGGCCTCCCACCGGTGAATACTACCTACTGTGATTAGAGGAGTGCTGGACAAGTTAGCTTCAACATCATTAGGGTCACTTCACGGTGTGTGTGTGTGTGTGTGTGTGTGTGTGTGTGTGTGTGTGTGTGTGTGTGTGTGATCATCTGATCAAGGTGTTTTAGCTGTTGCTCTAACCACACCCTTAAGAAGATTGTGCTTTTGCAGCTGTGGCTCTTAAAGTCAGAAATTAATTTATCTGACCTTTATTATGTCCATTTTTAAAGTTTTTACTAACTGCACAGTACGTTAACTTTTGTTTTTAAAAAGTGCTTTTCCAGCCTAGAGTTATGTTAATATTGGCTCTTGTCTGGCAATAGGTTTAGCCTCACAGTTTCTATTTCCTCTTCTTCTTCTTCTTCTTCTTCTTCTTCTTCTTCTTCTTCTTCTTCTGTATTTTGACTTTCTTTATTGAGACAAATAACTTTACAAGGAAAAGTAGTCATATTACGAATGGTTAAGAACATACTGTATCTCATCATATACATAACAGCTATTTTAAAAAAGGAAACATGATGATTAAAAATGAAAAAGACTGTTCTTGCTCCTCTTCTTTTTCTAATTATATTCATAAATACCATTAAAATACACAAATGTAATACAATGTAAATGTAATGTATTACAATAATGAAACATCTTTCTGAATCCTGCAGTCATCAACAAACAATTATGACAAATATGACAATGAAAGAAAATCATGAGTAGCAACAATGCAGGAAAAGAAGAAGTCTGTCTGCTTACAGGTTATTTTCTTCTTCTTCTGTCTAACTCTCAGTATTCTTCCTATTTCTCTTGCTTGTGCTACTTTGTCATGTGAGCACATTGATTTGGTGGCCAAAGTGAACATTAAGTGAGCTGAACGACACATGCAAAGCTTAACCATGTGTAAAGACACGGTAAAACCAGAAGAGAGAGAAGTAGGCGGATACAATAGGAATTAATTCAGCATGTTAGTAGAGTGCAGCTGTCTGGTCACCACTGAGCAGGTGCCACCTCCTCCCCCTTCCCCCACTCTACACCCATTCATCCATACACCCCTCCATTTCATCTGAAGCCCAGCCGTCAGCATCTCAGCAACAAAACCTCATATAAAGGATGTCCTATTTTACTCTATGAATTATGATCTAACTGAGGGGAGAAATGCACTTACCTGATTGGCTATCCATCCACCTTACCATCATATGTGACAACCAGCACATTTACCTCTTTGTTTAACGGTTTTACAACAAACAATTACAATGATAAAGCAGTTGTAACTATCAATATGCAGTTATGATCTAGTTACAAAACAGAACAAACACTGAAGACACTTAAAAAGTAAAGAGAAGCAATAGAAATGATAAAAAAAATAATAATAATGACAAAAAATCATGAAAAAAAAGAAAGAAGAGTGGGAAATATCTGCAGCACACGGTTCGTGCACAATTGTACAATCACTCAAATCACATTTTAGCGACTAGAGAAAAGAGCAGCTCGTGAATCTCTTAATCTGAGTTATATGGAAAGTTATCCTCTCTGACAAGTTGGAAAAAAAGGGAGTAAAACCTTCCAAAACATACTGGATGAGCTCTTTAATGTGAGTCTATTTTTTCCAATTTAAGGGAAAAAAAAGAATGTCTATAATCCAACAAGAATGAGAGGGTGGATTTTCTGGACTTCTAATTAATCTGTAACAGCTGTCTTGCTAACAAAAGCAGTAATGTCTTTCTTTCATACGGAAAGAAAGAGAGAAGCAGAGATCCCGAGTGAAGCTGTGAACAGGTTACTGTGTAGGTGCAACCGTTTCCCTCCTCCAGCTCTGTTCTCCTCGGTCACTTTATCCATCCGTCTCCATCTAAATGCAGGCTTTACTCTCAGGCAAATCTGCCATCTGAGGCCCTCAACAGACATGATGATCGTGAATCTTATTGCAATAGACAGTTCAAGGACGAGGCAGCTGATAGTAGACGTTCTTATAAAAGTGAACAGAAATTATAAACATTTACTGTGGGAGTCGAGCAGAGAAAAAAAAAGAGGAAGCAAACTGCTAAACTCATAAATATACAACAGCATCTTTTTTCTCTAGTTGATTCTGCTGTTTGTTGTTTGCACTCATGTTGCTACTTAACTGTTTAATATGTTTTAGCATTTATGATGATGATGATGATGATGATGATGATGTGTGATAGCAGCAGAGTGATTTTAAACTTAATCCAACATCATTCTTTTCACCCAGTAGGCAATGATTTGGTCATTTGCAGGTCAAACGATATCTTGATGTCTATGTTAACAAATTTTTAAAAGTTTTTTAGACTTTTAGGTTACATGTATGTTTATATTGTTTCAACATTATTTAAATTTTAAAAAGTAGGTTATTTCCTTCGTATTGTGTCTGAGACTTTGTGGATTTTAACGACAAAGGAGGAATTAAGTTAAACATAAATTGTAGTTGCAGAGTTTGAATTCTGATTCTTATATTTATTAGACAAAATATATTTAAGTTTTCTTGTTTTAAGGCCAAACATTTGAAATTAAATTGAAATATAATAAAGCAATATTGTATTTTACCATCATATTTATATTCTGGCAGAGTGAAGTATGAGGGTTTGAAGCAGCATTTGGACTCTCATGTATGAAGATAAAAATGACAGAAAATACGACTGAACATACAGCAAATTTAAATTAATATATAATTTATTTGATGGTGAGACAAAGATATATTAGGTTATAGATTTGTGATGTGATAATTAGTCTTATAACCTTACTATTAAAAATCTACAGCCCTGTCTTACTGTAACATGAAGCAGGTTGAAATAAAGTCTGTACTGCTGAAATGGTTATGAGTAACATACATGTAAAAAAAAAAGGTTTTAATCTACATATCTAGATGTCTTTTGACCCGCAAATCACTAAAGCAATGCTTGCAGGGAGGGGAAATGTTTGCATGCATAGTATGAGACAGATAAACTTTAAAGTTTATGGCTTTAAGGGTTTAGAGTGAACAATTTCTTCATTATGTTTCCTTAATTGAGTTCATATTTCTTGCAGTTGAAAAACAAACTGCAGAAACCTTTGCAGCAGCTCCTTGGTGATACATATGATGTTGAACATGGAGGAGTGTGATTGTTAAAGGAACATATTGGTGGGTTTGCATGTTTGAGTCCATTTGCTATAAATGATAAATCCTTTGCATCATTAACCATCTTGCAAACCATATGTTGTTGTATTTTAAACGTTTGAATGTGTTTGTTATATTGTTCCAGGCTGATTGACGTCCATTCATTTGTGATTGACGATTAATTATGAGACTCTTAAAACTTACTTGAGTTGCGTAACTCATTAAAACATCAAGTTTGCATACGAAGTTTTGTCAAAATTTTTGAACTATTGAGGTGCACATTTTTCACTCGCAGTGCACGCAACTATCAAGTAACAATGAACACAGTTTTAATGTTCAATAAGATGAATTACACAAGTTTTAAGACTCAGTAAGTTAATGGAAAACAATGGCTGCCTGGAACAGAAGGAGCAAATAACCAAAATATACACAAAACTGCACATAACACATTTAAAAAAAGACCACAAAAATGTAGCTACACATTATATGTGGCCATAAGGAGATAAAAACCTGCTAACATCTGGTCCTTTAAGAAAAGTAAGGATAGGAACTGGTGACATAGAGGCCACTCATTTTGCCTCAGGCTCCTAAAACACACAAAGTCTGCCCCCATCTTCATCCCTTCAACCTTTTTATTGCCTACAGCTAATAGCCCTTCTCACCCCATCCTCCTTTCATCTCTGTTCTCTCTCCTCCCTTCAGCATCCTTCCTTCATCCACCCATTCTTCCCTCCTCCTCTTTCATTTTTGGCCTTTACAGCCATCCTCCATCTCTCCATCTCTCTGCCACCTTGCCCTCTCTCCCTGCATCGCTTTTTATATCTGTTGCCTTTTCATCTTAACACTCCACCCACTTCTCCCTCCCTCCCACCCTCTCTTCCCTCCCTCCCTCCCTCCCTCCCTTCCCCCCCGCCGGTGGCGTCCATACACCGACCGGAGCACAGACTCTATTGATGTCAGTCACTTTCCCAGCGAACAGACGGCAGCAGCAGCAGCAGCAGCAGCAGTGGCAGCAGGAGGAGCGGAGACGGTAATCCCCCCCCCGTCCACCCCACCCCTCTCCAAAACCCAGAAACCGGAGGCAGGAGGGGAACAAAACCTCGCGGGACACCTGTGCTGCTGGATACCTCCTTTTTTGGGGGCTTTGTGAAACATGATTTAAGATTTCAATCACACCCAAATTGTGGTGATGATGATGAAGCGGTGATGATTAAGACGGGGGATGTAGACGCGAAAACGAGCGTCCAAATCTGCCTCAACTGACGGAGCGGTCGGAGGCGGCACCAGCAGCAGCACCACCAGCAGCAGCAGCAGCAACATCAGTCGGTCGGCGGTTGGAGATGCGTTGTGAAGGCGGAGGGATGATGATGATGATGATGATATAGCAGGTGCTGCAGGGTCGTGCCGCATTGCCTGGCCACCGCGAGCGACGCCGGGGAGACGGTGATGCTGTCGTCGTCATTGTGCCACAGAGAGAGAGAGAAAGAGAGGAGAGGAGAGGCTTTGACATGGAGGGAAGCGGCTGTCTGTCGGCTCTGAGCTCAGGCCGCCCGGATCAGCAGGTTGGATGTACCGCCTGAAGCCTGGAGGACCTCATTCATGAGATACATGGTGGAAAAAAATTATAATAAAGTTGAATTCTCGAAGCTGGAATTTAAATGTTTCTGTGCGTAAAAGTGAATGGCCCATATGTTGATAACGCATCATAGGAGCATCATAGCAGCAGCGTCTGTGCCAGTTCAGGGTGGATTACCGTCTACAGAGCAGCAGGCCTTCATTTGAAGTCAGCTTCTGATCAGGAAACCACAAAATAATAACTTAATATACTTCACCCTGTTGCTGGAGGTAACATTTTACTTTATTGTGTTGTTTCATCGTAAGCTGGTTTGGTGTGGCCCCCCGTGGAGGGACAGCTGTTGCAAAAGATGACTCACCTACAGGCTGGCCTGTCTCCAGAGACCCTGGAGAAGGCCAAGGTTGAGCTGAAAGAAAACCCGGAGACTTTACACCAGGACATCCAGGAGGTCCGGGACATGATCATCACTCGGCCGGACATCGGTTTCCTCAGGACAGACGACGCGTTTATCCTCAGATTCCTCCGGGCGAGGAAATTCAACCACTTCGAGGCGTTCCGGCTGCTGGCACAGTATTTTGAGTACCGACAGCAGAACCTGGACATGTTCAAGAACCTGAAAGCCACGGACCCGGGCATCAAGCAGGCCCTGAAGGACGGCTTCCCCGGCGTGCTCTCCAATCTGGACAGATACGGCAGGAAAATTCTGGTCCTGTTCGCAGCCAACTGGGACCAGAGCAGGTAATAAAGACAGACACGGTTGGTGGGGGGTGGGGAGGAGGGGGCTGAAAAGTCTCATCAGTTACTGACATACTAAAACAAACACAGTCAGTCTTTTTAGGATCCATTATAATAAAGTGAGGTTTTTGGAGCTGTCCGTTCAGCACCACACACTCATACACAGGAACTCTCACTGTAATTTAAAGATACCAAACTAAGTCTTGAATAAAGGCAGCAACACCAATATAGAAAAAACACATGGCCAAATGTATGTGGACACCCAAATTACACTCATGTGATTGTTGAGCATCTCATTCCAAAATCAGGGGCATTAATCTGCTGCTGTAACAGCTGGAGCTCTCCTGGTTTCAGGCTTTTCACCAGATTTTGGAACCTGGCTGCAGGGATTTGCTCTCATACAGCCACAGAAGCATTAGTAAATAGTAAATGCACTTATATAGCACCTTTTTAGTCTTCCGACCACTCAAAGTGCACTACAAGCCACATGTGTGCACTAGAAGCTGCCATGCAAGGCGCCAACCTGCTCATCAGGAGGAGTTCTAATCATTCACACAACGATGGCGCAGCCTTTCGGGAGCAATTTTGGGGTTCAATATCTTGCCCAAGGACACTTCAACAGGCGGACTGGAAGAGACAGGAATCAAACCACCAATCTTCCAATTAGAGGACGACCCGCTGTGCCTCCTGAGCCTGTTGTAGTCAGGTCCAAACACTGATGTTGTACATCCCAAAGCTGCAGAAGGGGTTGAGGTCAGAGCTTTGTGCAGGCCAGTCTTCCACACCAGACTGGGAAAACCATTTCTTAATGGAGCTGACTTTGTGCACAGGGACCAAACTGTGACACAAAGTTGGAAGCACAACATTGTCTAAAATTTACCTCTATGCTGTAGCATTAAGATCTCTCTTTACTGGAAGTAACGTACCTGTAGACCAAACCAGGAAAAACAGCCTCTGACCAACAAAAGTACAAAAGTAGTTAACAGGTGACCGTTTGTCCACATTCTTTTGGCCATGTAATGCACTAATTTAAAAGTAAAAGACCTGCAGTCAAATTTTATTTAACTTAAAGTAATCAAATATTTTTAGTCAGTCTAATTTATATGGTTTTGGTTAGTTTAAACATCCTGTTGCTCACTCATGTTATTTCATTACATTCATTAAATTAATGTGGCAGATACTAAGTAAAATAAGTGCATTCATATTCAGTAGGAACCAGAACCAGGTAGGGTTGCAAGTAACGATTAATTTCATTATCAGTTAATCTGCTGATTATTTTCTCAGTTAATAAATGAATCATTTTGTCTATAAAATGACTGAATATCTCCCACAGCCCAAATTGACATCTTCAAATGTATTTTTTGTCCAAAGTAACAGCCAGTCAAGGTACAGTCTAAGTATAAAAATCCAATTCTACAAAGTGCTGCAACAATCAGATAACAGTCTATAATTGACTAAAAAGTTCAGCATTTTCTTCTAAAATGGAAAAATCTCCCAAAATGGAAAAAACTCAAAGTAGCAGTGCCTCAAAATTGTCTGCATTTATTGGGTTTGAGTGAAGGTACCTCATTACTTCCCTCATTAATTTGTGTATCTATGGATCAGTATCATTAATCAGTATCCTGCAAAAATGTAATCCAAGTTCAACCATCTGTATGACTTTTAGTTGTGGATTTGTGACAATGCAATTTAAATGAATGTATTGAAAGGACATTTTATCAAGGATTCAATGAACCTAAAATATAATTCTTAATAAGAAACATTATTATTAGGATAGCTCGATACCATTCAGTAGCATTCTGCCTTCAAGCATTCTTAGTTTTTGAGTTTAATCTCTAGAAACCCTCTCTTCTCCTTGTTTGGGTGAAGAAACAGAGTGGACATTTGGACACTCTTCTTTCAGACAGTTCTATGCTGATCAATGTGGGTTTGGATTTAGGTTTTAAAGGTGATGAGTCAGTGTTTGGGTGACCAGAGGTCTATTCATAGAGATGTTCTGTCATTTCATAATTCAGTTCAGAAACATTTGATTATCCAAATAAAATGTCATCAAGCCTTATTTACTGTAGTGTTGAATGATCTCATAAAAGTGGAAATGGGGACAAAAATGATGATTTAATTTAGTATCATTTTGATGACCAGCCAGATCGTTCATGACTGTTATAGAGCAACAGCACGTACTACAGTAGACGCCACTTCGTACAGTCTTTATGTAACAGGGAGACACACATGCCACGAGGTGCTGAATGTCTGCAAGTTTTCATTATAATCAGTCACAAGGTCGAGTGATTTCCATGATGAGTTTCTCTTCTCTGGATTAATGTGTGTCAATCAAAAAAAATAGATCTATGTTTCATATCATGCTTGTCATCATTCCTGTTCTATTCAACACATTTTAGATAAAACTACAGTATGTTAAAGACTGAACGTGTGCTTGCATTTGAGACGACTTTTGTCTGTTTAGCTACTAATTAAGCCAATTAAGAAAGATGCAACAGACAAAGGGTCTCTCTATGGGGAATCAGACTGCAGTGGAAAATGACAATAATGAATCACGATAATGAAGGCAACAGCGAACGACTGAAAGAAAAACATGAATGTTGAACAAGTGACAGTGAAATGACCGAGACATCAGCTGCATGAAAACCTGTGAGGACACACTGAGGCGGGAAACAACATGACTACTAACACCAGCAGCCACAAACACATCCAGATGATCATCTTATGACACTCGTAACAACTGACACCAAAGATAAAGATAGAAAGATGGGATATTTTAAATCAGCCTAGTGGTTTTGGCAGCTGGTCATGTGTATAAATGGCTAAATGGGCAGACACCAGACTATTCAGAGGTGTTTGAGCGTAATAAACACCAGCATACTGTATGTGTATCACTGGACATAGATGTAGTCCTTCTCTAAAGCATTTCAGTGTGTGGTGAGTTTACCAGATAATCATGTAAAGAGGAAAGATGTGTGAAGATATTTGATATTTTAATAATATTTGCACAATATGTTTACCTACAAATATTACAGCTGAATGCCACACATTTCATACAGTCTTTATTATAATGATTTATGGAAATAGGTCGGCTATGTTTTATTAACTTTTAGTTTTTTATACTGCTGTCATGCTTCAGTTATGCACAACACTTTGTGTTACATGTTATTTGTAGTTTGTTTTATTTCATTTTATATTATTTGTCCTCACATGTCCCATGTTTGACTGAATTTGTGGTTTTTTGTTTAGGTTTTCTTCTTGTCTTCTTGTGTTGGGAATAGTGTGTATGTTGTTTTAAGACAGAGTCAAATGAAGACTTAAAGACTTCCTTATAAATTCAAGATCAAATTACATTGGAAAGAAATCTTTGAATTCCATTAACAAGCATAAACCTGAGAAATGTTAGGTTGTTTCAGTGAGTTTTATTATTCAATGTCCCAACTATTGTGTAAATTTAATTAACAAAAAGAAGAAAACTATTTTGTTTGCCTCATAGCTTCTGTAGTTAATATTTTCACGTTAACAATGGTTTCCTTGACTACATGTATCTGAAAATGTGTTGCGGACCCACAGAGAATTACCACCCAACTCTGCAGTTCCCCTCAGCTCTTTATTTTCATTATTGATTAATCTGTCACTTATTTTTGCAATTAATTGATTTGTTGTTCGGTCTATAAAATGTCAGAAGATGGTGAAAAATATTGAATACTGTTTCTCAAAGCTCAAGGTAACATCCTCAAATGACTTGTTTTGTCCTGATTTGTTCATAAAAGACTAAAGAAACCATAAAACATTCACATTTGAGAAGCTGGAATTTTTCTTTAAAAATTACATAAAATTATCAACCATTTATCTAAACAGTTGCAGATTAATTTTCTGTCAATCAACTAATCAAGTAATTGTTGCAGTGCTACATTTTAGCATCTATTAGCTCATTGTTGAGGTTTGCAGCTCTGCCTGCCCAGAACCAAACTGCAGACAGACAAATTTAGAGACTAGCGGGTGAGAATATCTGAGCATGTAGCAACTAAAGATGCAGATATTTTTCTTAGGATGTAGTGGGAACCAAAACAGAGCTTAAAGGAGAGTAAATATTGGACTGGCATTCATTAGGTGACCAGAAATACAATTCCAAATGAATTGCTAATGTTGCTAACGTACATATTTCCGCTGCCCTCAAGTGGCAAAAACATCAATTAACGCAGATTTAATATTTTCTCCAGTGTGCTGCAGAATACAAAATTATGTTCTCTCTCTCTCAGATACACATTTGTGGACATACTGAGGGCTATACTGCTGTCGCTGGAATCTATGATTGAAGATCCGGAGCTGCAGGTCAACGGCTTCATCCTCATCATAGACTGGAGTAACTTCACCTTCAAGCAGGCGTCCAAACTGACTCCCAGTATGCTGCGGTTGGCCATCGAGGGGCTACAGGTAAGATGCTCCACCGTCAGACAGCATGATGGGTAACAGAGTACCTTCAGCTGCCAGATAATACAGATTAAAGTAAGTTTCATATCACGATCATACCAGAGGACGTCTCGATGATTGTCCTTTTTCACATGAATTTATGTTACACACAATTACCCAACATTTTTTCTACAACTTGGTCCCTCACTAAAGCTATTTTATGTTTCCTGTCACAAGTGAAGGAAAAGCCAAATCTGTGGCTTTACTCGACTCTAAAAGTACTATTTTTCATTTTCTGACAGTAGGTGAACAAACCTCCAGCTCCCTTTCACATCATCCACTCTGTAGTCAAAATGTTCCACTTAAGAACAAGTCAAGCACCGTGTTAAAGCTGTGAGCTCGTTGAAAGCGGTAGAAGGGAATAATGACATTTCCATTTTGATTACACACTGCTGGGTTTTTCTTTTCAAGGCTTGTTTGGTAGGTAGATGATGCAAAAAAGATGATTTTTAGCGGTTGTCAGTTTGGTTTTCTTTACTTATTGCTTTCCCTAATTTGTTTTTTTCTCATGTGGTCCAGTTTTGCAGACAGAAAACAAAAGAATGTCATATTTGTATCTGTGCATTCTGGATTTTTCATGACATAAAAGTGCATTAGTCCTCTGAATCATCAGGATACCTTTATTGTCATTATTGAAATGAGTTACAGGAGAAAAGGCAGAATGTACATCTGTCCACTGGTAAACAGCCAAACATAAAAGGAAATGTCTTGCCTGTTACTGTGTATGTGTGTGTGGCGGGGGGCTGTTATTGCTTTCTCAACATCCTTGTGAATCATCTGCCAATTTGTGTTGGGCTCCATTAGTCAAAGTGAAATCTAAGGGGAAGTGTTTCTAGAGGGAAGTGTTGAGTAAGAGGCAGCATGGTCTAAAAGATTTTCTGATGTGCTTGTGATGGATGCCAAACTGTTAGAGAAGCATCCTTTGAATTTATATTGAATTTATCTCCAATATTTGTGTATTAGAGTTGAGAAAATAACAGCAGGAGATTACATTCCTTAGCTTTAAAGTAATTTAATTATAATTCAGCAGATTTTTTTGTATTTCCATCAATTTTAAATTGCTTCCATCAGCAAGTACAAATATTATACTCACAAGAATTTCATCAGAAACTGACTGGTGGTAAATTGTTTTATAAATGTTTAACAGTAAGGCTGGTTATCAAATCATGATATTTATTTTGTACCAACTTGAATGTGCCAATAGCACAGAGTATTGAAAACTTTCAAGTACCAAAAGCTGATATTGAGCTTATGTCCTCTGTATTTTGGGTAATGTGGGGGTTTAAGCAACCTTTTACTATCTGTAATACTTTGTTTTTAGTGGAAATCAGGTGTAGAAACAATGTTATAGTTTAATAACTCACCTTAAATCCTAAGGTGAAACAAAAGGAAGCAGAGAAGGACAAAAGAAACTTCTGTGTCTTGCTGTAGATGAAAGAAAACTGTCATGGATGCCATATTTGATTATGTAATGGAGACCAGCGGTTCATTTAGCTTAAATGGTTCATTAGGATTTATGTGGGGATGATTGATGAAAAAAACAGTAGGTTAAACTGGTAGTCGCACACAGTGATTTTTATTCAATTAGTTGGTAACAATTGGTAACTTTCTTTGCTGTAGAAGCTCCAGAGGGTGATTGAGGAAGCACAGGGGGACTGGCCATCCTGCCTGTATAAAAAAAAGAAAGAAAAGAAACCTCAATCAGTAGGAGTCACAGTTCAGGGTGTAGTATTGTGTGTTTTTCTACTCTGTTTCATCTGTAGTTATCAAGCTAACTCCAACAGCCAATTCAAACAATGGCAGTACTCACCTCTTTATGGTTGGTCGTCAGCAGAGGCTGGAGGCTAAAGGGTGAGGCTAAAGGGTGAGGCAGCCCAAGCACCTGCTTAAGAGCTCCTGGAGCAAAGCATTAAGATGAGTGAGGGGAGTAGAGGCAAACAATGCTGATTTATGTGATTATTTGAGTGTATGTGTTATTGGCTTATCTATAGGAACTTGTATTTATGTAAATATTAATTCTTTATTATTTCATATGGTTGTGGTCCCACTTAAGTGGTCTTCTCAGCCTAATTACCTGCAGCTGGGAGGATATATAAGGCAGCTAGTTGCTTTTAATGTAAGTTGGTGTTGGTGTTTATCATAGTGTCTAGTGTAAGGCATCGGTATTAAAAAGGCACAAATAACAACAACATATGGCAATGATAAAATACAAGGCAATATCAAAATATGTGCACAGATGTAGAGCAGAAAACAGGATAAAATTTGTAAGAGTCTGTCTTAAAAGTGTCAGTGGAGGGGGAACACTTGATTATTCCAAAGCTTTGGAGCTTCAACCACAAAGGTAGAATCTCTCTTACCCACTAGCCTCAATCCTTGAATAGTTAAAAGCAATTGTTCAGAGGATCTAAGAGGCCTAGAGTTGGAGAAGGGGCAGAGAAGCTCTGATTTGTACAGTTCAGTCCTGTATTTGACAAGTATCCAGTGGAGGGATGCTAGTACCAGCGTAATGCTGTCTCTTTTTCTGGTACCAGTCAGGAGTCTTGCTGCAGCGTTCTGAACCAGCTGCAGGCGAGAAAAAGAGGACTGGCCAACACCCAGGTACAGTGAGTTATAATAATACAGCCTTGAGGAGATTAATGCAGTGGTAACAGCCTTCATATTGTTGAGAGAGAGGATGGACTTTAGTTTAGCAATGTTCCTCAGCTGAAAATAGGAACCTTTCACCACAGAGTTGATCCGTTTGTCAAATTTCAGTGCCAAGTCAAAGATGACACTAAGATTCCTGGCATGGGTATGAAGGTTTGATGTCAATGACCCTAAGTAGTGTTGGGGGGGGGGGGTGACAAAAACAATCACTTCTGTCTTGTTATCATTCAACAGGAGACAGTTTTTTGCCATCCAGCATTTCACATCCTGGAGGCCGTTATGGATGGATAACGGCCTCCAGGATGAATGTGATGGAGTTGGAATCCCCCAGATTCAATGGAAGGTATATTTTAGTGTCCCTGGCATAACAGTGAAAGGAGAAGATAGAAGAAGATAGCAGAAGATGGAGTCTGAAGAGAGCATATACAAAGCAAATAAATGGGCCCCAAAATGGAACCTTGAGGTACTCCACAAGTGACGGGGCGGTGGAGGAAGAGAGGCTCTCAATCTTAACAGAGAAAGTCCTGTTTGCTAAATAGGAGGCAAACCACTGGAGGGCATTGCCATTGATGCCAACCTGGTCCTGAAGATGATTTAACAGAATGCAACGATCAAGCGTATCAAAAGTCACGCTAAGGTCTAAAAGAAATAAAATGGCACTTTGAGACTTTGCAAACAGCAGATTCTGTGCTGTGATGAGCCCTGAAGCTTGATTGGGATTTCTCCAGGATGTTGTTATTGTTTAAAAAAAAAGACAGAAGCTGTGTGTAGACAATTTTCTCTAGTGCTTTAGACAAGAGTGTGTTTTGACTGATTTGGCTGTTATCACAGGTTAAACAATGAAATGAATTTTAAAGTGTTAGTTTTATAAAACAGAACAGTTACTGAGAACTCAGTAACAGTAACATGTGAATCAGTGTGAGCAATTTGATTTCTTCAGTTAATTTGTCCTTTTCTTAAGTCTTAGCAACATTTAGATACATGTCATACTTCTACATAAGCATTATGTTTTGATATTTTTAACCTAATCCACTTTCTCTAAACATTAGCTTTCTTCTGTGTCATTGGTACAGAGTTGAGGTGGTACAGTATGTTGGTACTGTAAGGGCAAAATTCTTTTCCTTTTTCCAACTGAGTGAACGGCAGTAGACACAAGCCAGAGCATCGCTGTGAGGAGTGAGTCCATATATAACACATTTCTGACGGCTCTCCTGACACAGATTAGAGCTTGAATTATTGATAGGAGCTATTAGCTGAGCCCTGAGTCATTCTCAGCTGTGCAACTGCTCACATGAATGGCTGCTCATCAGTTGGTGCAGCAAAACCAAAAGAAGAAGTGTAATAGGGGGATTTGATTTGATTTGATTTGACTTAATTTGATTTGATAAATAAAATGCATAATGCCTTGCTAAAATAATCAAGGATGTTGTAATAAATTCAGCCTTATTTTCCTCAGGATGCAAAGATGGGAAAACAAATTTAAGTCTGGTGATATTCTATATTCCTCTTATTGTCAACAAATTCAATGAAAAGACCAAAACTAACAATCAATTAATATACTAACAACTAACTCTTTATATTGTCTCTTGCTGTGTGTTTCTTGTCTGGGGCGTTCAGTCCTATATATGTGATGCCCTTTGGCTCATGACACCAGTTATCGTTTCCATTGATTGCTGAGGTCACACTTCTTTCATTTGAAGAGGCTACATTGGGGTTGTCCTTTCACAGATGGATCCTATTATATAATTATGTATTCTCGTCGCTGATTGGCTTTTCAGTCTCACCTGTTTGTCTATATATATTGTCATTTCTTTTGTTTTTTTTTACGCTGATGATGGCTTCAGGCTGAAACGAGTCCATTTCTGTCGTTTCTGTCCACAATAAAAAAACATAAGAAGATGGATCAGTGAGTGCCGGTGTTTTGTTTTGTTTGTTTAATACATTAACAGGCCTGATATATCTTATTCATCTGTGTCCGTAGACCTTCGTTGCTGGCCAAAAACTATTAAAAATACATCAATGTCACACCGTTGCACTGGGCAACATGTTCTTTCATTACCATAAACACACACAGCCAGTTTATTTCATCTCACACACACCATCCTGCTGCTAGAAATACTCACTACAGCACCAAATGTGTATTAATCCACTGAAAATAGTCCCCAATAATTTACTCTATTTACTCCTGTTTAAGAAACATTTACTAAAAGTTACAGTGCCCAGCTGTTTTAGATAATCACCAAGCCTTTAAAAACATGAGAGTGAGGTTCAGAAGTACTCAGATGGATTAACACACTGTTGGTTTTGATCATTTAACAGGATTTTTTGTCAGTAACAAGAATATAGAATATCAACAGCCTTATACTTTAACAATATCAAGAAACATATGAGACATTATATTGAGGAATCAAGTATGCGAATTGTAAAAATACCTCTACATCAGCATCTGTGCCATACTCCTTATATGTGAGAATGTTCAACTCTATTAGCCCTTTTACATAAACTATAATAAATAAATATATTGAATATTCATGCTTCAGCCTCTGTACAGTATGGGAGAGTAGTAGAGCTGAGCCTGAGTCATTCCCCACTCCCAAATACCAAGATCTGAATATTGTTAAACAGCCTCAGTGAGTCATTTGATTCTTATGAATCTGAAAACCAGCAAGTTGTTTAAAGCGACTGAGTCACATTCATCTGTTGGGCAGCCGTACACAGTTCCTTCTGCATGAGGGTTTGATGTAGTTTGATGGCCGGTTTACACTGAACACATCATTCGCTTAACTTCCATGTGCATCAGCAATGTTATATCTGCCGCTGTCCTTGTTTCCTTTTGTCTCCAAACATTTCCATCTCTCAGTCCCATATTATCTGATGTCAACGTGAGCTGACAGCAATGTGCAAAGTAACAATAGCGATCACACTGCAAAAAATCCGCTTTTAAGCTAGCTAAATCACTTGTAATCTGGAGGAATTTTGCTATTGTCAACCCAAAAAAAAAACTGCCAAAAGTTTAAACATAATTTATTTGCTGGTGCAGTGATCTGCTATAATTAGATTTTAGATTTTAGTACAAGATTATTACAGTTTTTGTTCTTGTCTTTCATAGTTTTAAGATCCTTGAAATAAATAAAGCCACCTAGTTACTGTATCTCTTAATAGAGATTTGGGATATTGAAATATGTGTGTAATATGTCATATAGCACTTAACAATATTACTTATCCTCAAAAAGGGGGAAATCAGGCTTAAACATCCTAAAATAGGACATATTGATGTTCTTCCATTGCTCTTTTTGTGGTGTAAGGAGTCAAAATCCTTTTTTTGTGTCTGCATTTACCTCCAGTTGTGAGTGCATTGAGTCATCAGCTTGTCTTTCTTTTCATTATTGTATGTCGTTCTCCGTGTTAATGCTGTTCAGGCAAACTGCCTCAATTGTGATATAGTCTTTGTCATGGCAACCTTGACAATGTTGGTTTTGAGCAACCAAATACAAATAGCATGTAGGCCACATGCCTTGGGATCCAATTTTGTAGCACAGTATGCTGCACAGATCACAGCAGATGTAAGACTATAAGTGTGGATCCCTGCTGGCGGCCCCTAGCAGCTTCAATGTTTATTACAACCCAGAAAATGCAGCTTTTTTTAGATCTTCTTTTGGAGTAACAGTACTTTGAAGGTATAGTGTCAAGAGGCAGACATGATATGTGGGAATTACATACAACAAAAGTCCCCAGTCAGATTCGAACAGTGGTGGTTTATATGTGAAGCGTCATACTCCACAGGTCATGTCCCAGTATCTGCAACCGCTGATGAGAATAAACAACATAACGACAGTAGCGAGGCATCTAAAAATGTTACATTTGTCCTGAGGGTGGTGCAAGCTATGAAGGGTTCATCACCATGATAGCATGAATATGTTCTCTTCTCTCTATTATGTGAAAAGATATCTTGTGTATAAAGATGACATTTTGGTGTTGGACAGTGCTAAAGAAAAGCTCTTAGAAACAGAAACGGGTCATCCTCTGGGGAGCATGAACGTAGTTGACATATTTTAATGGCAATCAGATCTTGATAAATTTTGATAAACTATTAAATCTGGAAATATTTTTTTTGTTTGATTGTGGAGCAAAATTCAGGGAGTCACAAATACTTCAAACATCATGATGCCTCATCTGGGGACCATGAATATTCATGAATAGCAAGTTTCATGGATATCAGATACAGTGTTTTGGAAATATTTTGCACAGACCAAGAGTGTTAATCCTGTGGAAATTTTGACATAACAGAAACACAAAGTCCAGACGTCTCCAAAATAATTGGAGTCATTCTCAGGGGAATAATAAGATGAGGGAAAATGCAAACAACAACATAAATAAATTTGCCAATTTCTGCATTTTGCTGAGGAGTTGTCAAGATTTAGTATTTTGTTCTTGTGTTGGACAGACCGACTGAGCGGCTCACATTACTCTTTTTTGCTCCACCGCCATGAGGGGGGAAAAAAAAGGCTTTCCTATTGTTTTTTTGCTTTGTTCAATGATTTCTATTTAAAACACTGAAAACTGAGACTTGGAAGCTGACACAAGAGAGCCTTGTGTCCTTAAGTTGACCCTCTCTACAGTCTGGCTCTTAATGTGCTGCCTCATTGCTTGTTTGTGATGTGGACTACAGTATATTGTCTGAGGAGTCGTAGAGTCTAGGAGAACAGAGGAGACAGAGAGCAGGATGAGACTCAAACACATCCAGTCATAATCCTCCAGGATTACAATGTTGTAGAAGGATTTAAGTCTTCAAGTCTCTTTTTTTTGGGATTGTTCTTCTCAAGACAAGTTTGAAAACTGTTTTAAACAGAATTTAATGTGTAAGAAAATAAGAAACGTTGCCATTTTAAATGCTGTTGTTTTTACATGAAAAAGGCAGCAAAATGCCAACAGTTTATAAGGTCAAAAAACAAATTGACTATCAAGGCAGAGAATGAAAACCCAGCTGAGCATTTATAAGGTACATGTGTTTATTGTTTTTTTATTCACATTTTATATTTTATTTGGGAGCATAAGTTTATTTTTTAAAATTAAATTAGTCTCTAAAGGATTTTAGAAGGTCAAGGTTCATATTGGAGCTGCGATGATAAGTGGATTGACAGAAAATTAATAGCTTTTTGTTTTGAGTCATTTTTTAAGAAAAAAAGAACTAAAACCCTCTTGTTCCAGCTTCTCAAATGTGAATATTTTCTGGTTTCTTTAGTCCTCTATGACAGTAAACTGAATATCTTTGGGTTGGGCTGGTTGGGACAAAACAAGACATTTTAGGTTGCATCTTGGGTTTTGGGAAACGGTGATCGTCATTTTTCACCATTTTCTGACATTTTATAGGCCAAATAATCGTTAGTTACAGCCCTACTTCATACATTTCCAAAAACATAAAGAATCTTTTAATAAAGTACATTATCACATAATTGGGATTTTAAAGGTCTTGTACACATCTATAGACTTACAGTTTCTTATTCTTCTTTTATGCTCAGATTTTTTTGTGTTCTTTTTTATTTAAACTTGTACTTTTTCTTTTGTTTCAACATGTTCGTAGTGGACTTGAGAAACCTCGTGTGTTGTGTAGCTCTCTTCTTCCGGAGGTCAGAGACGTGAATCACCTGGTTAAGGTGATTTGTCACGGCCTGACACCATCTGACCTCAGAACAACTACCTGCCACTCAAAGTAATGAATGAACCGTCTTCAATGTGTGACAGTGAACCTGCTGCACAGCTGCTGACAGTCAGTAGACTCATCAGCCAGCTCCACGTCTCTAACCTGCGTTTACAGCTGCGGTCGTTAGTGTCTCAACGTCTTAATCACAAAGAGAGAATTAGAGTATCTGGGATTTCCATTAGACAGTTTTTCTTGTGGCCAAACCTCTTAATGTTGTGCTCATGTGCTGATAGGAAAGTCAAACATGTGAGCCTATTACTTGACTGCTAATCAGAGTTCTTCTACTGTGCTTTTAACAAAAAGCAGGATAATGAGGTTCGGCCTTAATTAGATAATTAAAGTAAAACCTAGTAGCTGCTTTCTCTGCACTTCAGAGTCAGGAACTGCGTCAGTCCCAGCTGTAATATAAGGCTGATGTCACAGTTACATAAACACTCTAGAGGTCTTCAGGACCCGGTGTCTTGTATTCGAGAACCAAATCGAGCCGGATCCAAATTATATTTATTCTCAGTCGGGTACAGTTTGTCTAATATGCGAGTGGATCAAAGCGGATCCTCAATCAGCTCTGATTATGTGGTGTGTCATCATCATCCCAAGAGGAAAATATGATTTTTTTAAGCAGACAGCAAAGTGCAGAAAAAATTACATGTATTGCTGCTCTTTTCAACAACAGCTGTGAGTTAATTGTTGGAGCATCATGCTGCTGTGTTGGTTTTTCTCTCTGATTGGGCCTGTTTTTTTTTGTTTTTTTTTACTATCCTCAGATCTTATTGGATCAGGTCTAACTTTTCTCAGGTCCTTTTCAGATTGTGTCTCTTTTTTAAACATTAATTTATACATGTCATGGGTTTCCTGCAGGTCTGTTTTTGAATTGGTTACAAAATGCACATTGTGGCCCAGCACGTTTTGTATCCAAAAGTTTTAGAAGACATGTACCAAGCTGACTTTTTCTCTCTCGACACCGATTCTGATACATTAACTCAGGGTATCTGCAGATAGTACATTTAAAATCCATAAAATACTGTCCTACTGTGTGGATCTCTTTGGGATCTTTCATATGTAAGGTAGCATGAGGCTGTAACTTCACACCACTTATGATACAGATTTGTGCTTTCACAGTTTCTGGTCACAGTGTGAAAAAACCCACTAGTGGCATAAATATACAGATGGTAATGTTTGTTAGTTTGTTGGTCCAACACTTTGGTCCAGAGAAAAGTATCTCTGGACAAATACTGGATGGACTGATATGAAATTTAGCACAGACGGTCATTGATGGTCCCCAGATGATGAATCCACATGACTTTGATGTTCCCCTGACTTTTCCACCAACTCTCAGCTCAAATTTCAACCAGTCAGCTTTTGTTTGTCGATACTTGTGGGATCCAAACATCATCAGTCTGGTAAGAAAATGCTCTTAATGCAAACAGAACAAACTGGACAGTGTGCAGGATCATTTTTATGTTTGAACATTTAAGAGTTTAATTACAGCCTGCTCGCCAGAATAAAACGTTGGTACTGTACATTTCTGCAACCCACAGAAACATTGAATATCTACGTTTCAACACGTGAAATACGTAGCATATTAACATTTCAACAAAACGTATCATCTCAACATTTCTAAAGAGACGTAGTTCACATGTGATCTATATGAGTTGATCTTTCCTGTATAGAAGGGGGGGGGGCAGGTGGATGGTTAGTAAGTTTCTTGGCAGCAAGTTGGAAATCAGCAGAGAACACGGTTCGAGACCACCTCGAAACTGAAACCAATGTCCACTTCCTGTTTCAACCGACAAAAGCGGGTGTTTTTAGCGAGACGTCAGGACATTGTCAGGACATGTTGATATGATACGTATTTCACGTGTTGAAACGTAGATATTCAACGTTTCTGTGGTTTGCAGAAACGTTCAATGCCAACGTTTTATTCTGGCGACTGGGTTGTAAATTAACACCTTTCGTGTTAAAATGACCTTTTTAATTGACACCTTGACCTTTTCTCAGACCTTAAAAAACACTTTCACTTTTAAAAAAAGGATTTACAGAATGTAGGAGGAAAACTTCAGCCAAAGTGTTTCTTGTTTTATGGCACAAATGACTCAACATAGATTCATAAAGAGCATCAATATCATTTATAAAAGCCGAGCACGTAAGCTGTCCTCTTCTGGCTGGTTTGGTTTCCCTCTCCTCCTCCTCCTCCTCCTCCTCCTCCTCCTCCTCCTCCTCCTCTGTCTCTTTGTGTCCCCTCTGGCCTCCCCACCCCTCACTTTTGTTTTCTTTACCCTCCCCGCCCCCCCCCCCTTCTCTCTTTTTAACAACATCATCATCCTCCCCTTCCCCCTTATCTCTCCCCTCCCTCTCTCTCTCTCAATTCAGTCACTCCATCATTGTTCACCAGAGACAATATTGGCAGGGCAGTTGAAATAATCTCACAGCAGCCGGAGCGTTCAAGCCACGCTGAGATAATTAATCTTTTTGTTTAAAAATGAACCCAATCATCACAGAATCACCAGTATTTACACATTTGTTTTAATTACAAGTTACAAGAAATTAACCAAAAGCCTTTAAAATCTTTTCCCTGCTGTTTATTTTTCACCTTCTTTTTTTATCCTCTTTGAATCTTAAAGAAGCAACATTTTCCTTACCAGCAGCCAGTTGCATGATGCAATGTGCTTCGTCCTGCTCCCCCCCCACCCCCACCCCTCTTCTTCCTTCCCCCTCCCTCCCTCCCTCTTCGCCTCCTTGCCGCCACATCCCACCCTCGTTACGTTGCCACGGCAACATGTCCGACTGCCGTGCTATCTGCTCTGCCCTCTCCTCCAGATGGGCTCCCTTTTGTTGTGCGTCTGCGTGTTGGTGTGTGTTTGTGCCGAGACAGAAACACACTTCTCCATCTTTCTCTCTCTCTCTCTCTCTCTTTTTTTTTCTTCCAAGATGCTCACAGGCGGCTGTTTGAGAGTCAATGAATGCGCCACAAAACACTGTAAATATATAATGTGTTATGTAAATGTGTGATGTGTTATAAATAGTTTAATACTGATGTACACATAACACTGTGTAGTTTTAGTCTTTTTGTGCTCTTGATTTTACATGTTTGTTTTTTACCAGTTTTTGACCCTCTCATTTTTCATTTATGAGCTTCCTCAATAATTTTGGATAATCACATACTTTATTTATGCTTTCATGTTGAGCTAGGACTAACTTTTTTTTTTCATTATCTAGTACTCGGCCCATTATAATTTCCCACAGTCGAAGGTATTCAAGTTGTTTATCAGACCATCAGTTTAGAATCCTGATTGCACATTGTCGTACAACTGTACAGCTCCTAAAACAGTTCATTTATCATTACACACACACACACATACATCCATATGTGCACCTGCCCATACAGATACAATTATAATAAAGCAATAAATTAAAAAAGGAGCTACTGTTGTACATTGTACCAAATCCTTTTGCACCTTATAAAAATATTATGGCACATTATATACAGATATTTACAGATGTTATTGCACATTGTATGGAAATATTATTCCAGTTGTTAGTCCCGTGGTGTGGACTCCCCTGTGGTAGTGGTGGTTCTGGAGATAAAAGCTGTTTTCGAGCCTGGAAGTGCAAGTCTTTAAGACCCTGTAGCTCCTTCCATGTGGCAGCAGAGAGAAGAGATGATGATAGGGGTGAGTTGCATCCTTCAGGACGCTGCTGGCTCTGCGGAGGCAGCGTGATCTGAAGGTGTCTTGCAGTGAGGGCAAGGGAGGGGGGGGGGTCCAGTTATTTTCTGAGCTGTGTTTATGACTCTCTGGAGAACTCTCCTGTCTGCTGCTGAACAGTTATCAATGCAATACTGTGCACTGTCTGTAGAGCCATGGTAGAAGGACACAAGCAGCTTCACAGACAGGTTGGTTTTCCTAAGTGTCTTTAGAAAGTAGAGCCACTGTTGAGCCTTTTTGACCAGAGCAGTGGAGTTGATTGTCCATGTGACGTCCTCTGTGATGTGGGTTCCTAGAAACTTGAAGCTGGAAACCTTCTCCACTTCTTCTTCTTCTTAATCTTTAGAGGACAGAGGTCCTCGCTGTGTCTCCTAATGAGTTCTCTGTTTTTTTTAATGTTTAGTGATTAATTGTTTTCTATACATCATCCTGCCAGTTTGCAGACTTCGTCTCTGTAGTCTGTCTCGTCCTCCGTTTGAGATCAGTCCCACCACTGTTGTGTCATCTGGAGAGGTGGGGACCAAGTATGACTGTCTGTGAGCAGTTGGATCAGAAGTCCTTGATCCACATGCACAGGGAGTTACTGAGACCTAGGTCGAGCAGTTTGGTGACCAACTTGCTGAGGACAGCAGTGTTGAATGCAGAGCTGTACTCTATAAAAAGCATCCTCACATATGTCCCTTTCTGCTCAAGGTGGGTCAGTGCAGTGTGGAGAGCCGTGGTGATGGCCTCCTCTGTGGATCTGTTTGCTGTGTATGCTGGTCCAGTTCAGGGTGGATTTGATGTGATTTAGAACAAATCTTTCAAAGCACTTTGCTGTGATGAGTGTGAGTACCACTGGTCTATAGTCAATCAGACAGCTGGTGTTTGGGTGCTGGGATGATTATGGCTGATTTCAGACAGGCAGGTACAGGAGCCTGGAGCAGGTTGAAGATGTTTGGAAACACCTCCACAAGTTGATGGGCCAGAAGTCTTAACTCTTAACATTCACAGTGCTGAGAGTTTGCTTTACCTCCTGTGTCTGTATGGTAAGTATGTGATTGGTGGTAGGTGGTGAAGGTGTGGCGACATTGTCCTTTTGTCTTAAAGCAAAGAAGTAGTTAAGTTCCTCTGTCAGTGAGGTGCTGTCGCCTGTGGGTGGGTTGGTGATGTGCTGGATGTCCTGCCACATACGTGTTGGATCCCTGCAGGTGTTCCTCAGTCTTTTTTCCTGTATGCGGTTTCAGCACATCTGATGCCTTTCCTCAGGTTGTGTCCTGCAGCGCTGCACTGTTCTCAAAGAGCAAAGAGAAAGCTTCAAATTCTCACATCTGAGAAGCTGAAAATACGCATCACATCTGAGAAATAACTGAAATGATTGATCAAAATAGTTGATAATTGATTTTCTGTCTGCTAAACAATTTCAGCACTATGTTTAGTAAACTAACAATTATTTGATTCATTTAAAATCAACAACAATTTTCATGAATGTGTCTGGTGATTTTATATATTTTTCTTATTTTCAACAAATCTCATGTGCAGAGACAAACCAACAATGAATGAATCTACTCATGAAGATTAATAAAAGTAGTAACTGAACCACATTCCTGCACATGCTCAGTGGCCTCTGCCTTACACAGAACTACTCTCCAGAGACTCAAAACTGTTATTAGTCTTTGTGGCCATTTCTCAACAAACCACAGTGACCGTAATCTTCATAATGAAGTAACATGTCACCCAGCGCAGCGGTGTGATTCATTGACGTGTTTTTAATAGTTTCTAGACAACAACGGAGGTCGACGGCGCAGAGGAATAAGATATATCAGGCTTTAGATACACACATAATACTTGTAAGTAGATCAATTCATTTCATTCATTCATCATTTATAAAACAAATCTTTCATACGTCAACTGGTTCCAGCTTCTTAAATGTCAGGATTTGCTGCTTTTCTCTGTTTTGTATTATTTTACATTTAGTTTCCTTTGATTTTGAGCCGCTGGTCAGACAAAATAAGCAGTTTTAAGATGCTAATTTAAGCTCTGGGAAATTGTGAGCATTATCGGACTAATCAGATCAGATCAATTATGAATTAATCATTAGTTGCAGGCCTGGTGAAATCAATTAATTGTAGTGTATTTACTATTAACTTGTTCATTAATCCTTCTTGGTTTTAAAGCTAATGTAAAAAAAAAAGACATTTTCTAAATTAGCTTTAATTCATGACTCCTTTGCCTTTCGATTTGCCTTTCAAATGCTTCTTCTATCGAGCGTGAATATTTGCTGATATTTAGACCACATTAACATATACAGTACAGTACAGTGCAGCCCCAGTCAGTGAGCTCTCTGTGGATTTACTCTGCATTAGCATTATTATGTAACACACAGACCCCTCCAGAATTACTGGGACTCCTGAGAAAATTGTGCCAACACTGGCTGCGGAAAAATACATGAAAATAAATATTGAGCTTACCGTATCTCACTCAAAACATCTCAAATCTATTTATATTTTTTATCTTTAGAGGAAATCGCTAATCACTAGTAAAAGGAAGCAGTCTAACTCGGAACATTAATCTAAATCTACTGAATTATAATCCCCCTTCTTCTCCACATCATCATGTATAATAAATGATGAATAGTTTCTAAGCACCCTATAATTTGGCTTCTTTTTTTTCCCAACGCAAGCAGTATAATTACAACAGCAAATGCATTATATGCTGTATTGGGAATCAGTTAACAGGAAATGGATTTAAATGAACTGAAAGTTGTTTATTAATTTTTATTTAATTAGATATAATCAAAATTCATAACAGATAACCTGTCGTTAACCAGTTTCTCCCAGTTTACCTGCTGATAATAATGAACTTATTATGCTCTAACATACTTTAAGTGTCGATAGTCTTTCAGTGGAGTCTGAAACCAGGAAATGGAGCTGGTTTGTTGTGCATAAACAGGCTGTTTACCACATTTGTCTTAACAAACAACACAGTATTTATTTAAACTGTTTCATTTCTGCCTGTTATCTGTAACTGCAGCTGGGAGAAGACAGCAGCTGTCTGACCAAACATTCGCCCACTTCAATAGATGAAGCTACACAGCGAAGGTTTGACTGATAAGAGCTTTTCATGCCTGACGCCAGTTGGCTTTAAAAGAAGCTACCGGTAGATATCTTCTGCCAATATTCAAGATCATAATTCTTTTTGAATTTGATGATGCCAGTGTGTTGTTTGTTGAGACTGTCCTCACTGGAAAACAGCAGCAGTGTTGTTTGTTCAGGCAGTTAAACTTTTTCCTGACAAGTGTGGTAATCGGACTAAACGCTGAAGTTGCGTCACGTTTGATTTTGACACCAGGAACATCTGTTTGCATCCCAACCCTGCCTCCTAGAAATGGTCTTCATATATTTATGAATTGTTTTCCTAATTACATTGTGGCAGCAAACGTTATCACTTCAGATGCAGAGTTTTTTTTTAAAGGAAGTATTAAAAGACAACAGAGAACTGAGGTTTGCATCCTGAGTCCAGGTTCAGGCTACAGCAGCGCTTTAGTCAAGGTTAGTAAAAGATTGTTGTTTTGGTTAAATATTAATGAAAACATTGTGTCTTGTGCTTCAGGTCACTGTGGACCTTTTTCTGTATTAAACCAAGAACATGACCTTAACCAAGTGCTGCTAATTTGTTTTGGTGGAAAATGAATTAACATTTTTTTACTTTGCGACTCGTCTGGTACGTTGATTAACAACATTTCCTCATTATGTTACTGGAATATATAATCTGGCCTTGTGTTAAAGTCTGTTCCCTTCCTGTAGCATCAAACACCACGATTGGGGTTAGGTTATGATTATGATTAGATGTAGCAGAGATAAGTGGTTGGGGTTACATATGAGTGCAGGTTAAAGTAAAAGGAAACACGTGACACAGATTTAAACGCAGCACAGTTCCTGCAAAACGTATTCACTGATGCAAACTTACTCATTTCTAGAAGACAAGGTTGTTTCTTTTAACTGTGATCTTTCCCTAAACTTAACCAAACACAGAGAACAGATCATAAAAGCCTCTTATGAATCTATGAATTTCTATCAAATGTAACAGATTGTTAGAAACCAACAAACACCGCCGTCCTGCCAATAACAGTGTCAGCAGATGCTCATATGTGTTTGTTTTGGAGACAATGACTAAGAACATGTTTTGAATATATTTTAGACACCAAAACGTTTAACAGAAACCTATGATGGTTTAATACTTATACGTTTAATCAGTGATATATTTATGTTGGCCATGTTGGAGGATGCACAACCTCCTTTAAAGAAAAACAAAAAAACTTATCATGGACACTTCAGACCAACTTTAGGGACTTATGTATGCAGCCAAACTCGAGCTTATGAGGAATTGGCGGTATATAACAACTGAACACAGAAATTAAGCTGTACAGATGATTTACAACTTTGGGTGTAAATACAAAAGCAGAGTACAGATTTCTGGCACAACTTCATCTACTTCCACGGTGCATGGAGAGAAGAAAAGGAGTCTGAAGGGATAAAACTCAAGTAATACTTGAAGAATAAAGAACAACTTTATTATGACCAACGTGTTTGCTGGAGTTTTAACCTTCATAAAGACAAAAACAAGACATATAAACAGATACAGATAATATATTTGCATTACAACCCCAAATATCCAGACACTTTATCAAAATAAGCAGCGTATATTTTTCCTGCTTCAGGAATTTTGACGCAGTGATGAACTGGCATGAACTGTCACTGCACATTTGTCCCTCCATTTCTCTCTCTCTCTCTCTCTCTCTCTCTCTCCCTCTGTTTGTTTGGCAAGGAGACAAGATCTGCTGAGCTTGAGCCCACAATCTGGACGCTCAGGTCAGCTGCATCAAACAGACACACCCAGAACAAACACACAGAGGCAGACGAGGGGCAGCAACCTTTGAATGCTAAGACTTCCTGTAATAAAGGGAAAAAAAAGCAGATTGCTTGTTCCCTCATAGAAATTTGTCAAGTAATTTTTTTGCATATCCTGCTAATTGAAAATCAGAAAAACAAGCCCTGGAGTCGCAGACATGACTGTTCAGTTTACCGGGAGGTTTACCGACTTGACAGTTTGACTCTTCATTAAGAGAAAAGCACACTACATGCAGCTGAAATAACATATATGAGTTCATATATGATCTCTAGGTTGGAGATTTACTTAATTTCTCTGCTTCCTTCCCCCTCAGAGCTCCTGAGTGGAGTTGGCAGTATTTTAAGAACCTGCAGAGGCTTCGGTTTAATTGGTGTGACCTTCCCTCTCGCTGTGAGTCTCTAGCAGGAATAAAACCGCTAAGTTACTTTTGAACCATCGTTGCTTATCAAACACCTGAGAAAGGATTTTACTGTATCTCTCTGCGTATGTGTGCTGCTTCCTGATGTAGACAGAAAGAGAATTACAGCCGATAGCTCAGGTGTGACCAACAAGATAACACAGTAATTACTAAGACATTTAATTTAATGAATTAACTTAATGATAATACAAGAAATTCTGCCATAAATGATTAGTTTTATATACCTAAGTTTATGTACTGCTACACTGTTTCCATCTAATATTTTCTGTTTCTATATGTGTGTTTCTATCCACCTGTTTTCTGCATATTTTCAATTTGAGCATTAAAAAACCTGAGTGGAAAAATACGTGAAAAACATTTGTATGATTGATGGAGGTGGAAAAGTTGGTGTATCAATACAAAGTATTGGAAGCATGGGAGTTAAACATCCCTGAAGAGTGTGGAGCAACGAGGAGACTGTAACGTTCCTCAGATTAATACATGAAACAAACAGAAATGTCATACTTCCATTGCGTTTTCCACATGGTTTTCCATCGTTTGAACTTTGACTGACATTCTTTGAATCATGTCATCTTGTTGTCTCATTCTTCCGTGACAGTTTAATGGCCCTGATTGGACAATTAGTGCCACCAACTGTTTATTCTTTATTCTTTTGGATGGTAACTAGCCTTCCTGGAGTCGACACAACATTAGCAACAATCACACAAAGAGCAATTTAAAATCACATAAATAAGTGAAATAATTGTAGACAAGACAGGAAGCAAGAATAAAAGAATCCAAACCCGCAGTAACTAACAGTAACATGTGCTGTATGTAAGATCATCAACATCACATTTAGTTTTAGTGACTTTAGTGAAAAAAGAAAAATCTGCTGTTCATGAGTCATCTTGATGAATCAGTTGTTTTTTGTTGTTGAGGTTGTTTTCTGAAGCAGCAACAACCAACTGAACTTACAAGCTCATAAAAGTAGTAAAATGTTTCATTCATCAGAGCAACTGTTTTTCCTTTGACAACAGATTTTGCGGTTAGAAGTGCAACAACGTTCGGAGATCAGTGCAGCAGCAGCTCCTCTTTGTTTTCTGTCACATAAGATTCACTGTTGATTTCCCCTTTTTTCAGTTCAGCATTAGCTCCAGTCAGACGTCTTCCCATACTAAAGGTGGATTTTGTAAAGAACAAGCCAGCAGCAAAACAATGTCATCACTCCAGGCTGCACTTAACGTCCTGAAAAAGGAAGCACTCGAATGGATGTCGTCCCTTTTTTTTTTCAAACTCACTTTTTTACCCCTTTTACTGGAAGACACGTTTACTCATCCTGCTGCGGATGAGAAGTGACAGGAGCAGAGCAGAATAGAGAGAGCTCATCAACCTGATGTGCTCTACGAAGACCGAACAAGCATGAAGGAGAGAGAAGATGTATGACCGCAGCACAGACACATATAGAGTGGTAGACGACACATGTCAGATGCTGTAACATCAGCTGCTTACACCGACTCACGCTCCCCAAACCAAAATGTTGGATGTTACAGTGTTTATTTTCTTCTAAAAAATGGATTTGTTTTAGTTTTTAAGTCTTCTTTTGAAGAAAAAAAAACACATCGAACTACTTTTAATGAATAAATCATGGACAGCTGCATAATATGATGAGTTATTTTGACATGTTTTACACAAAATTATACGTAATCTAATGCTCACTTGGTTGATGTGTAGTTGGATTAAACTGTGTAACACTTTCAGCATGAAATTTATTCAAAAGGAGGAGCACTAAGAAAACTTCTCTTACAGGAGCTGAATATGAAATTATATAACTCTTTTTCTACTTGAGTGAATATCCATGACCGAAATGTTTTTTAAAGCTCCATTAATTGATATTATCCATATCAAATGTCTGATGTCTGGGAAACCGTGAAAGGGGTCAATCACAGTGATGAACTCACAGAGAATTATTCTCTGCAGCTCTACTCATCTCTTTAATAAGTTCTCCAAGTTAAACGACAGTATAACGATATCTGGTTTTCTGATCTGACGCCCGTATCGACACTCTGCCCTTCAAAAATGATCCAAATCACTGTTGAAATATGAATACTGTAGGTTTTATGGTGAGACAGCACTATGGTTAAGGTTTGGTTTGGTTAAAGCACAAGAGAACTTTGTTAGGTTTAGGGAAAAATCATGGTTTGGGTTAAAATGATCAGGTCGGGGTAACAGTCATCATCAGGGGACAATCAAGGTCAATTTTAAAAAAAGATAAAAACAATGGTGACTTGTGGTTGGACACAGAAAGCAAACAGCAGATGCTCTTACATTAAAGTCATGTGGTTGTTGACCCTATTACCTCTAAAGAACAACTGATTCTGTCATTTTCTTGGGAAGACAGTCTGCGTTTCAGCCTCTTTTAACTCATTGTTTCAGTTTTAAGACACATTTACTGGTTTTGGTTCAGTTTTGCACTTCAGATTGTGGGCTGAAGCTCAGTTTCAAGCCACAGCAGACAGAAGTTATCAACAAACAAGCTCTGATAAACTCACACTGTAAGACATTTGGAGCTTTTTCAACGTTAAGTTCCCATGCTGCCTTAAAAATGTGAGTTAAATTAACTTAAGTTGTATCGTGACTAAGATAAGTTAACTCAGCTAATGATAAGTTCAAGAAACTTAAGGTATTTAATTGATTCAACACCTGTTGAGTCACACTTTCTTAGTTTGGAGAGTTTTAACTCTCAGCTGACAGACAAAACTAATGACTCATGAAGAAGTGGAACGTCTAACAGCTAACAAGCGATACTTAGACATGAATGACTTTTACCGATGATCGATAACGCTGCTCTGTGTCTGCTAGGCAGCTTGTCTAACATTTCACCCAGAACAACTTTATAAGGCAGTGCTGCTGTTGTCAGCTTGTTTGGAGTCATTTTGCCCCCAAGTGGCCAAAAAGCAGATCGATAAAGCTTTAAAAAAAAATTGTGTGTTTTTGAATTTTTAACAGAAAAAATTGGAATCAAAGTTACTAAAAATAAAGATTTTTTTTAAAGGTTTCATCTTTGTTTGAGATGAACTTGATGCTCTTCTGGCCAGCAGAGCGACCAGACTAGAAATGAACTTTGGGCAGACGGACTGACTTCATCAGACTGGGAGGATGATGCAGGTTTACTGTGGGATGATGTGGATCCGGTTTCCATCCATCACAGAACCAATTTGATAAAGTAAATAATAAATGAGCAGCTTGTGTCTCTCAGGTTGTAACTCTGTTTGACCTGATGTTACAGCCTCAGCAGGTTCAGCCGTAAAACCCACTTCACACAGCACACCCGTCTCATTGTCCTCTTCCTCATGTTGTCCCGTGAAATGAGGTTTCTTCCTGCCTCCTGCTGCTGTACTTTTACCTGAGATGGATTCTATTATCTAATGGATTTGTTCTTTATGTTGCAAGACGATCTATTTACAGCCCAGTCCATGTTTATGTGGTTGTACTGTATGAATCACTGGATGGCTGTTTTGTCTTTGCCAACATCAGTTTATGTGTGTAAATCAGGTGAGGGTTTTTTTTTTTTTTGGCATGAGCATCAGATGCTGACTCACCTCCCTCTAATGACTGAAATCTGAGCTCAGGTCCACTGACAGATTCAATTATGGTTTGTAGAGCCTGTGTGATACTGGACTTTGGAGACCGATACAAGCATCAATATTTGAAGTGTGAAGGATCCGATAACAACGTATGTGCTGATGTTCATTTTTGTTTGTTCTTTTATGTTAATAATCCCTTACATTTAATCATTAAACCTGCATTAACTGATTTTTTGGCCACTTGCGGACGGTAGAAACAAGAAACACAACTCAGATACATCATCAGCTTTTAAGTTGATATGTTGAACTTGTTAGCAAACAGTTGCTTATTTCCACATCCAGCAGTTACGGAGCAACATTATCATTCATGTGGAGTTGTGTTTCTGTCCACCTGGTGAATGTAAGTCCAATATTCACTCTCTTTTAGCTCTGTTTTTGCTCTCTACCAACTCCTGAGGGAAATATCTGACTCTTTAGCTGTTAAATGCTCCACTATGTTCACCAGCTAGTCTACAGCTAACTGTGTCTGTTTGCCGTTTGGTGCTGAGCAGGTAGTGTACAATGAGTTTTTAGAGCTTTTTCTCTGAAAACAGCTGCCTGCTGCAGCCCAAAACGACGCTATGAGAGCGCTGAGAGTGAACCAACACAGTAAAGTTACAGCCGGACAGATAAACAATGAGCTGAAACTCACTATAAAGCTCCGTAAAGCCGAGAGGAGCTGCAGAGTCGCTGATAATTCTCTGTAGGTTCATCACTACGAGCCACGACCAACACATTACACACTGACAGCTCATTAAAGAAGTGTGAACAAGACATGTACTGAGCAAGGTTGTTGAAAAATAACCTGGTGGATAAATTGCATAATTGAAAAACTGCTTCTAAATGACCTCAAACAAATGTTACAGAAATAAAATTGCAAATTTTAAAGGCAGCTTCATCACATATAAAGTCAATGAATTTGTTTTGTTTTCTGCCTGAACACATTGTTGGGTATTTCTGTAGCTTACTGCAATTTCTTGTTTCTTACTGGCCAGCATACACATTATGCCAGTAACAAGATATCTGTGATAAACTAATTATTGGCCGACAATATCATCCAGCCAGTCCCATGGTTAATGTTTAGTACGACAATGGAGATGTTTCTGTCAGTTGGTACATTTAAAACAAGTTGTTTCTCTCTTCACAAAACTACAACACTTTCATGCACAAAATGATGATCTAAAGACGAAATACTGGCATCAGATCTGCAAAACAAACAAAATCTGTTCCTCATAGGGCTCAATATGTTGGAAAAAAAACAATCACAACTCATTTTTATTCATTTCAATTAAACAACAAAATACATCATCTGTAATTGTCTTCTATAACGACACATATAAGCATTTTCTGATTTGATGCCTCTATCAGCAGGACGCCTGTCTCTGCTCTCCAAAACTGTTAAACTGTTGGGAAAATAAATCTATCTTCTGATCTTACACTGATATTGTTGAGGTTTGTTAGGTTCAGGCACGACTTGTTTAAGTTTAGGGAAACATTGTGGTTTGAGTTAAATGACAGCAGTCGTAGCTAAAAGAAACCCACATTGAACAGGAAACAAGAATCAGTCTCCTGTGTGGGAAGCTAATGTTTTGCTTCCTCCTCTGCTCCCAATGGACAGAAGTCATAATTCCTACAGCCACTGAAGGTCTCTGTCACCTGAACAAAACGACTGATTCTGTCATTTATCTCGGGGAAGATAGTCAGGTCCATTCCTCAAAATCACAAATATTTCTCAGAGGGCTTTAAAATCCTTCAACATACAACAACGTGTATCCTCAGAAGTGGCTGCTGGATTGTTGTTTGTATTGACACCACTTAGACTAACAAGACTCTCCCAATCAGTTTGTATTCTGTTTTTGCACATTCGAGAGTTTGCTGGCCTGCTGGGCCACAATCCAACCGTGATTATATCCAATCAGAGCTTCCTGCCGACTGTGCAGCTCTCAGCAGTCCACAAACAAGTATGGTGCTTTATGACAATGAAGCAGTGGTTAATATTTCAAAAGACTCTCTTCAGCGCCCATATCAACAGTTTAATTAGACATTTAGGATGTTAAGAGCGATTTAATCGTTTGTATCCAGAATAAAGAAAACAGTGACTTAGTTATAGTATCTACAAGGAGAAAGCTCTGCAGCTCTCGTCCTTCATAGCGAGATGTTTACTCAGTCAGGTAGAAAATACTAAATTGGGAAACATTTTGTAGTCTGTCATGCACTCTGTAGATGACCTAATATGTAAAGGTGAATAAATTACAGAGCAATACCTGCTGCTTATCATATTCTGGTTCTGAAAGGTTTTTCACTAAAGCTGTTAAATATTCACCTGCACTGACACTTAGTACATAAAACCTTTACAGTCCTTTCAGTCATAGTGTTGCTCTCTGAAGGGTTTCTGTAAAAGCTGCAGGGTTTGAATTACAGGTAACGGTTTGCTTTTGCCTCAAGAAGAAAGTCACACAAACCAAAGAATTATTTAATGCAACATGCGGAGAAGGACTTATGATAAATAACCACAAGAATGTGTCAAAAAAACACTGTGATCTACTTTCTTCTTACAGTAAATCCTTTCACTCAGGATCAGGTGTTAGTTTGCATATTGCCGAATAGTCTTTTGTTAGCAGTTTGTCCCTAATGCAGCTTTTCTTTTAACATACACATATGTACTATATATATATATTTGATATTGTTCAATAGCACAGAAAATTCTGCATTTAAAGAAAGTTTACTCGAGTTTCATGTCAGTTTAATTCAAAGAGATTTTAAAGTTTATAAAAACACAGTTGTAGTTTTAAAACATATTTGTCCTCTGCAGCGGTGCTGATCCTGATTCCATTAGTACTGGAATCAAAATGACAAAGATGCTGGGAGCAAAGCAGCATGTGATGTTTGTTAAAGGACACATTCAGTCTCTTTAAGGAGGACTCACTGTTTGAATAGTCCGAGAGCAGCTTTTAGTGGAAAGACGTTTCAGCATAGCTGCGCCCGCAGACGATTGGCTGACTCTTATCTGTTCTTTGCTCCAGCCATCGAGGGGATGTCGACACGTCACATGTAATTACTGCTGAGTGTCTTTGAACAGACACACAGTGTTTAACCCACAGTGTTGGTGGCAGCCTGTGTCCTGTGTGTCCCCTCTGGATCTTTTTTTATAACAGCAGAACAAACAGAAACATGCAAGAATTTACACAGATGTTGCGTTCAAATCACGTCACGGGACAGAAAGTGGTGATGGAAAGATCGTCATGGATACGACTAAACGGCTTTCACACCATCAGACAGCTCAAGATGGCGATGTCAGTGTTACAATTAACACGTTTAATTTACACACTATGTTGATTTAAAATGTGCCCCCCCCCCCCCCCCCCAGATTAGCAATAAATTATGGTTTATTCAAGACTCGTCATTTTTAATAATAAATAATAAATAAAAATACATGTTTTTTTTAAGAGATTATAGTAACCAAGGTCCTATTGCAATATGAGAAGAGAAAATGCTTCTGGGTATAGAAAGTGAAGAGAAAAATAGGTAGAAATCACAACTGAGCTGCTGACAATACTAAGTAATAATCTGTGTGTAATGTTCACTGAATATGAGCTCCACATAATTTCCCTGTAGTGTTTATTTTGTGCCCGGCATGATGATATAAAGCATTTCAGCTGAATATAATTTTCAGGTGTTTTTTTTAAAAACACAGACTGTAGAAAAACATGGATGCAGCACACAGTTAGCCTGAAGTTGGATTCATCTCATCACTATGCAAACATAGAAAAAATTAATTGAGCAATGAGTAGTAGCCTGTGTGGAGCAGGAGGAGAGAGCAGCCAAACATACATTCCTTTTTTTTTTTTTTTTACCATTAAAGGGGACGTATCATGCACATTTCCAGGTCTATATTTGTATTCTGGGGCTCTACTGGAATATCTTTACATAATTTACAGTTTTTAAAACTCCTTATTTATCTTCTACTGGTCCTTTATGCAGCCTCTCAGTTCAGCTTCTGTCTGAAACAGGCCGTTTTAGCTCCTGTCTCTTTAAGGCCCCGCCTCCTGATGAGCCCACTCTGTTCTGATTGGCTCTGGAGGCTATGTAAACAAATTATAGTAGCAGGATTTCACTTCTTTTTCTCATCAACAAGCGAGTGGACAATGTGAACAACCTTAGCAACAAAGACTAGACAGCTGACGGCTGTTTGTTAGCATGCACCAACAATCTGATGTCACAAAGTGTTAAGACTGGGTTGAAGTCCTGATTTTTGTCTTACAGGCAGCATTTTACATAAGTTCACCTCATGTTTTGAAACTTTGACCATGTTTAATATAAACATTCAACATCACATCATTATAAAATGAATCACAAAAAGCTTGATATGTCCCCTTTAAGTTAACCTTTTTAGAAAATCGCCACAAAGACAAAAAGTAGAGAATAATAAGGCCCAAACTGTCTGTGGGGGAAAAGTGCTCTGACTTTGTTTTTCCCCTTTATATTGGTTTATTATCTTAAGAAGATTAATTATGAGTGATTAGAGTAATTATTGTAGAAGAAAAAAAGACCATCACCAACAAGATTGGCAGCCTCTGATCTCCATTTTACATGTTGTGGCTGCGGGTCAGATTTAGTTAGTTTAAGCAGGAGGTGGGCGCTGTTTTTCTACAGCAAACCAAGCTTTGAAGGGAAATCATTCATAATGTGTTTATCTTCTTTAGTGAAGCCACAGGCACTCAGCGAGGGGGAAGAGAGAAATGAAGCAGCAGGGTTTATGGGGAACGTAGTGTTAATGATGACTCTGATTGTGTTTCTAAATGAGACTCCATGTGTTTCCATGTGTCGTCTCGTTGTTGTTTGACGGACTTTTCTCGATCTTCTGTCACTTTTAATTCTCTTCAACCTTCGCTGTAACTGAACATACTCAGCGGTGACCTGGAGTGAGACTCCAAAAATAAATCCCACAGTGGCTCATTTGTTTAGGATCGACATTTTCCCCGCCAGAAGCCAAACATCAAAGCAAACGTTTAAGAGGTTTTGAGTGGCGAGTTTCTGCAGTTGGAAGTTTATATTTACTGAAAATTTGAGCTGTTTAAACTCTACTTATTTTCAACCTGTGAGAATAAGTATCAAAAACCATCATCATCTGCCTATTAAACTATTAGGTTTTGTGCCAAATTATTAAATTGTCTAATCTAATATATTTGTTTCTGTTTCAGTTTGGTTCATGTTTTAATGATTTTCAAAACCTTTCTTGTTCACATATTGAATCATTTTCCTGATGCTTCTGCAGTTTGAGTGTCCTGGCCAGAAACAGTGAGTTACAATCAAATAAGACAAGACAAAATATACTACAAAATTGAATTTAATATGTTTATAAAATCATGAATACATTTTGTAATGCAATCAGATAAAAACAAACTAAGTATGACCTTGAAAAGAGGTACCTAAGAGGAGGAAAAGAGGACCTAAGAGCTGTCTAAAACCCTGAAAATACATAAAATAAAATAATAATACAAATCTCATATAATAACTCAGCTGCCACAAGGAAACAATAGTTTAAATGCACAAACAGAGACCAAATTTTACATTTTTAGATCTAATGGCAACAGGTTTCAGGCAGAGAGAAGACTATACTGTATACGAGAGCTCGTGGGAGTTCTGTTAGTTGTCTTATTTTGTTTGTTTTCCTTGAGGTGTTTGTATCGTTTTACACCTTCAGGTGTGAACAGTAAGATGATGAAAATGATTCTGGAGAAAATACAAAACAAGCCAATATTAGTTTGACTTTAACAGACTAGATAAGCTTGTTTAACATCCATTTGATTGTGACATTATTTATCAATTAATTGTTTAAAACCTTTATTAATTTCTTTCATGTTTGAATAACTGATTTCTTACTTAACAACATTTAAATACATCAGACAAACTGTAGGTTTTGTGAGGAGTTCAGAAATTTTATTCAAAATAAGCATAATGTGATGGTAAACATGGTTTTATAGTCTTGTAGGAGGACTTATAATATAAATCAGCTTGAATATCTGAATTTATTGAGCCTAAACCTGAAAGTATTTATGCCTCTCATATTTCAAACCTAATATCCTTAAGATCTACATCCATATTTGATAATTACACACCTCATGAATTATGTCTAAAGCATTCAGCGCCAGCGTAAGATGTTCTGTGCTTTTTATGTAGCGAGATGGAAAGTAAAGACCTGCAATCGACTTTCACCATTTTGTCAACCGTAACCATCTTTTTCTCTTCTCCTAAATATGATTCTAATATAATCATAACTATAGTTTATTTGCCATAATCGTGTGCAGAAATTGCAGAAAGCAACAGTTTTAAAAATGTTTTTATTGCATGTTAAAAAAACGTTGGCATTCAAAGTATTTCTGGAGTTTTGTGGCAGAAAGATGTAGTAAAATATGTTGCATCTTCAGTCCTCTCATCACTCATCTTACCTGCACTCCTCATCTATAGTTTGTAATAAGAAAACAAAAAAAACTACATGGAAATATCATTTTAATGTCCGCTCCTGCTCTGCTTACATCTTCCACTCCCTCTTGGACCTTCTGTACTTTGTATTATTCTCACTTCCTCCACCTCTATGAACACTTTCTCCTCATATCTGTCTCTTTCCGCTCTCTCTCTCTCTCTCTCTCCATCTCAGACGCCACTGGGGGAAAGCAGATCAATCCTTAAGCTTCTGTTTCTTCCTCTTTTCCTCCTCCGGTCCCTCCAGTACAGCCGAGGCTCTGGGCTGTAGTTCATATTCCATTTTCAGTGTTTCATGTATAATGCAGCAGGTCCCTTCATCACAGTGAAGATGTCTGTCAGAGCAGAGGTTCAGAGTCCAGAGGGATGTGACAGCAAGGGGGGGGGGGGGGGGGGGGGGGGGGGGGGTAGCCTGACCGCCGTTTGACCAAAATAAATCTTTTTATTTTGGGAACCGGCTGATAGTCAGTATTCTGTGACAGTATTCGTTATTTATAGAATTCTTTTTAAACAATCATGCCAAAAACTTTTATGTTTCATATACAATTTTACCTTTGCCACTGTGGTAAAGTGTAGTTGTACGTATTTAGAGGTCAAAATAAAAACAGAAAACAGTGAGAATAATTTTAAATATACTCCTTTCAAAACATCTGAGTATTTTTCAGTGAAAATCAACTAAAAATAGAAACAATGATCCTTAATTGTAAAAGATTTTGAGTGATTGCAGCAACAGAGGAAATGTCAAGGAGTCATAACAACAGAGAGGGTTCCAGTCCTCAGGGAACAACAAATGTTAACAATCAGATTTAAAAAATAAAAATATGGGGTATAACCATGATACGATACGATACGATATGATACGATACGATTTATTTATGGCTTACAGGGAAATAACATGTTAAGGTCAAAGCACTTATTTCCATCATTGTCCCCAAATGTTACCTACATCACCACAAATTAAATTAAGAAATAAACTCCCATTTCCCTCCTCACTCTCTATAATGTGAAGATTTTCTGAGCTGTGCTCAGTGAAGAGAACCTTATCATACTTCTTCTTACAGCAAGAATCATTTTGGGGTGTGTGAGGGCATAATATTAGGATATTAGGGAAATCATCTTAAATATGCCCCTTTTCCAAAATCTGGTTATGTTTTGGCGGGAAAAAAAACAATAAGAATTGTTTATTTATTATGTACAAGTGAGGATTTTGGACTGATGGAAGCAGGAAAGGTCAGAGAGTTCGTACCATCAGTTTCATTCTTTGGGATCCATGAATTTACACAACTAATGTCATGTCAAATCAGTCAAGTGGTTTTTAAAGCTGAACATTTGACTGGAGGATGGTGCATAAAGAACAACCCTAAAGTTTTATTAAGACTATAATTTGTCCTCTGTGGAGCATCGAGTTTACAGTCTGTCCATTAGAATGCGATATTTCTTAGACACAAGTGGAAATTTTGATTTAATGTTTAGGGGGATTTATTGTCTGAGGACAAAGTCTATTCAGTGCAAATGTCATTGAAATACAGACATTATAGTTTTCAAGAAAGCTTGTCATGGATAAGTGTTGGTCAGAGGTGAATTTTGGCCAGACAGTAGGTCAGAGGAATCACCCTCTACATGAATACCCATACTAAATTTCATGTCAAATGTAATGGCCACTAGTTGTTTAGACACAGTATTTTGCTCTGGATTAAAGCAAGCAGAGCAGAAGCAGTGGTTCAGCCTTGATGACTCATGTGGGTCAGACCCGGTCTGACCTCAGAGACACTCACTGTCCCCGTCTCTCCAAAGCACCACTAACAGTTTTTACACAACTGTCTACCCCGAGCCATTTTCATCAGCCAGCTCTGTTATGTCAGAATATAATCTCACCATACTGCTGGACTACAGCCAGAATATGACTCACTCACACACACATTCACACACACACACACACTGTGGACTGTAATAATCATAATTGCGTTCAGCGTTCTAGGAAACACCGTGTCAGGCCCAGACTCCACATCCCAACCTGTATGAACGAGGACTCATTTCCCTCAGGCGTTGTGCTGCGGTGACTCCAGAATAGACCAGACCATTTCCTATTGACTATGAAATTAGAGGCCATTTACAAAACTAATCTAATGAAAAGGGACAGGAAACTCACAGAGGTAATTTTTCATTTGCTGGAACTCCAAGAGGACTGAACAAAATCCTCCTGATTGAGGTTGGCTCTTTGTTATCTGTAATAAAACACAGAGAGTTTTTATTCATCTTAGATTTCATTAGCCATACTGATTGCTCTTGTCATTAAGTCCGTGTACCCTCCCGTTTGAAAAAAAATGCTCTATATACATTAGGAGATAATAAATTTGCAACTGCTTTTTAACACACTGAGCTTAATGACAATACTACAGTGGCCCCTACGGACAAAAAACACAAAAGCAAAAGCATGAACATTAAGAAAATGCTCTGAATCAAAATATGCTACAAATAGGAAAACTCAAATATTAAGAGAAATGCAACAAATAATAAAACACTGTTTATTAAGTCTTTTTGTACCATTTGTACTTTTGTATGTGTTTTGCCATTTGCAGCTGTTTTGGAGCACATTTCTCTTACTGTTTGTGCTTTTTCTATGTATTTCTGTGTTTGTACACTACCTGCTCAGCACCGAATGGCAAACAGACACAGTTAGCTGTAGACTAGCTGGTGAACATGGTGGAGCATTTAGCAGCTAAAGAGCCAGATATTTCCCTCAGGAGTTGGTGGAGAACAAAAACAGAGCTAAAAGAGAGTGAATATTGGACTTACATTCACCAGGTGGACAGAAACATGACTCCAAATGAATGATAATGTTTCTCCATAACTGCTGGATGTGGAAATAAGCAACTGTTTGCTAACAAGTTGAACATATCAATTTTAAAGCTTATGATATCTCAATGTTGTGCTGACAGCTTGTTTCCGCTGCCTCAAAGTGGCCAAAAAATCAGTTAATGCAGGTACTAGATTTTTTTTTACAGTAACAAGAAGGGAAAATACAGCAAGTATCACATCTTCATGAATTAGACAACCACCGTTATATACAAAAAGGAATAAAAGACGCTATTAAACAAGACAATAATCAGGGTGGTTCTATCCCTGTTTGCTTGTATTTACATGAATTGTTTTGTTTCTGTTTCCAACAGGACAGTTTTCCTGCCAGATTTGGAGGAATCCACTTTGTGAACCAGCCGTGGTACATACACGCTCTGTACACCGTCATCCGGCCCTTCCTCAAAGACAAGACCAGGAAGAGGGTAAGCCCAGAAGATCCTATACTAAACATGAATCCAGCTGTTTCAAAAGCAGGAAAAAACGTTTTTAAATTGACATTTAAATTAAATTTTAAAAAGTATTGTAGTCTACTGATTGTTGAATTGAACTGCACTGGACATGAGCATCTACTATTATTAGTTTTATATTAAATGATAAAGTAATTTGGTTAGATTCCTTACTCAAAATGTCATGACTCATATAGAGAAATGTGCGCTTTACATTAACTGAGCTACCGTTACCTAAAACCCAGTACCGGGTGTTTGTCAGTCTATTTCCATGTATTTTATGTCTATACTGTACCTGTCTTTATGCACCAATAGAAAATAAATAATCTGAAGAAGAAAATGTCAAACCAAAGTCAAGGTCAAACTAACCTGTGTTTGTATCCTTGTGCAGATCTTCATGCACGGTAACAACCTGAACAGCCTCCACCAGCTGATCCACCCTGAGATCTTGCCGTCAGAACTCGGTGGGATGATGCCGCCGTACGATATGGGAACATGGGCGCGAACGCTGCTTGACCACGCCTACGACGAGGAGACCGACTACTGTCCGGAGTCCTACACCCTGTCAGTACAAGACCTGGAGAGAGACCTGGAGAAAAACCTGTCCCCAAAAACCATGAAGAGGTGGGCTCATCACCTCCAACACCTTCACGTCTCGAGTGTTTTACTGTTGCTGTTTAACACAACAAAATACTCGTTTCCTCAGTTTTTACCTTCTTTTTTCATAAATTAGGAAAACTGATAACTAACTGCACTGGACCAAGTTAGAGTTTAGTAGATTTTGAGAAAGGAAGCGGCTGTGGCTGGTTGTGCAAGATCACATGATCAAATTCAAATTGTTTCAAAATGGAGGAATGTTTTTGCTTGCAGGTAATCCTTCCCATGGTTTGGGTTAAAATGGTTAGGTTTAGGCACAAAAAACCACTTGGTTAAGGTTAGGGAAAGATCATGGTTTGGGTTAGGGTTAGGGTTAAAACAGTAAAATGTGGGAAAATACTCCATTTAACAGCACTAAAATGCTCAACGTGAGAGGTCCGGTGTTATGTCAAAGTCTGTTCCCCCCTCGAATAATGTTCCCCACTTGTTAAAATTGTGTTCACATACCAGTATAACAAACTACTGTCACCACAGAAAACCAGTCCGAACCAACAGCTTGAAGGACTACTGGCATTGAATCCTGTTCCGTGTCAATAGTCAGTAAATTATTGCACTGGTTCTATGTAGCCGGTGCCTTTGAGAAAAAAGGAATATGTTACTCACTCACCTTTTTCACCTAAAATATTATCACTTTCTGATCATATGTTTTTCTAAAATCTACTCAAGTGAACCAGACAGATTTTAACAACAGTAGTTTGTGGAAAATGTCTATATACCAAATTAGATCACGATATCAGGCCTGTTTTTCTGCAAATATTTAGTAGTTACAAATGTGAAAAGGGGTTAAACTCAGGCTGTGTGGGCCAAAAGCTTCATCACCAGTAATCATCATCAGTAATCTCTATTCTGTAATTGTCTACAGCATGTAGAGTATTAGTGGATCAACAGAACATCAATATATTGTGGAACTAATTATGTTATCTTTGCATAATTAGTGTAAACTAATGAGACAATAGTACAGCTAATGTGTAGATTTTATCTCACTGTGATATTCTTGTCTTCTTCTCCCACCTCCCACCACCTGCCATCTTTGGCTCGACTGAAGAGGATGATGTTCGAGTTTGTTCTCCTAATTACATAGTTTATGATTATTTTTATTTCTTCAGTTGAAAAAGAATCATCAACAGCTGAAAGCCTGACTCAGTTAAAAGCTGGTTTTCATCAGGATTTCTTGTTGTTTCACAAAGGAGGACAAAGGAGCAGAAAAAAGCATAATAATACAAAAAATATATATTAAAAAAAATCATAAATGAATAGCTGCATACAAAATGAAACAGTTAAATTATATACTTGATAAAAACATTACAGAATGCAAAATAACTAAATGATAAATAAAGTCATAAGAAACATAACTAATTGATAGAAAAAACTGTAATAAAACCAAAATAAATCAATTACTGGCTGAACTGGTTCAATTTTAGGGTGCATGGACACAAAACTTTTACACCAGCATTTGTCCCTGGGAGGAACTGTATGTTCAAGTACCATAAAGTGTTCTTTGGCACCTTGTAACTGTGAGTATGTTTGACATTTTGTGGCGTATCATTCCCCCCATAGGCTACCATGCAGTATGATTCACTGTGACAGTAAATCATCTGACCAAACACATTTAGAAGAAGTCCGACAGTAGACTGAGAGTCTCTGCACGGTAACAAAGTCCTGCCAATGACCGATCAATCATCTGACAATGATTCCAAACATGCCTGATTATTTCATTGCATGTTATTTCAAACACAAAGCAGTTTTATTAACCAATATTCGCAGCCCATCTTCAAAAGTACAGGTCAAAAATTCAGCCGACAAAAACAACCTATAGTTATAGACGCCATCTAGTGGCCGTAATTATGACCTGGAGAAGTAACGCAGTTCAGATGACATTAACATAAGGTGACAAAGTTCCATAATCGGAGGAGGCAGGTTGGATAGATAGATAGATAGATAGATAGATAGATAGATAGATAGATAGATAGATAGATAGATAGATAGAAACATACATACATACATACATACAGACATACATAGATGGCAGAAAGTGGACTTAGCTGCAGGAGACCGCTGTTCACGTCCTCATTCCAACCCAAGCGGGTAGCTCCAGGTCTGAAAAGTGAAGCCAATGCAGAAGTGCCTTAAACCTGCATTCTTTCTAATGGCCATCAGGGGGCGACACCACTGGCTGCAAAAAGAAGTCTGAGTGTATGGAAGTCCATGAGAAAATGATCCTACTTCTCATTTGATTTATTACCCCAATAAACACTTGAGTTTATGAGTTTATGATTTCGATCGCTATTTTCAAGTCTTCTTCAATGCATCATGATTATCGGTGTGTAAATTATGGTCCCATTTAGAGTAAAATAGACGATAAAGCAGCGTATGCTTTAGGGCGAGGTTAATTTGTGATTGACAAGTCGCTACCACAGCGACAACTTTCATTACGTAACGTAACTATGGCGTAACCAGATTCACAGAGTATAGGTGTAGCTGCTGCTATTTCACAATGTGTTTTCAGTTCATGAAAGTTAATCATAACATTTTTGTCACCTAAAAAAAGTCTTGTTAAGTGTGGTTGTGATAAAAAACCCTCTCGGATGTTCAGGTTTTCCGGTGAGTACATTTTGTTTTAACAGTTTCAAGCCTGTTTTTCACTAGTAAAAACCTAGCTTGCTAACCAAGCTAGCAGATAGCGCTATGATCACCTCCACCCTCTCGTCCAAATTTGGTCATTTCTGGCTCCAAAAATCAAATATGGCAATGGTCTATTTTTCACATAGGGGCAGCTTTTTAAAAAACATAATTGTCGTGGTGTTTACTGTTGCCATGACGACTAAGGTTGCCTAACTTTAAGGAAGTAGTAACTTTAATCCACACCACGTTTCAAGTGATCATTTTAACCCAAACCATGATCTTTCCTTAAACCTAAAAAAACAGTTCAAAATAGACCAGAGGATGATTAGACCTGACTCAAAATTTGATGGACCCAAACAGACCCAAACACTCTCCGCCTCGCCTCAAAAAACACATTTTTCTCCTGTGATGACTGTGATGCACTTCATGATACCAGAGCAGATAGCGAGTCCATTTGGATCCATTCTGTTATTAGACACATAAACACACAGATCCAGCCTGTCTCTCATCCAAGGTCAGGTCTAATGCTGCACATGTTGTGTTCTGTATCCCTGCAGGTCTCAGTCGGTGGTGGAGCCAGGCGTCCTGAAACGACCAGATAAAGTGAAGAGTGAGGAGGACAACATGCAGCCGCTGCTCTCACTGGACTAAACAACACACACACACACGCACACACAGCTCCAAACCATACTTAAACCAATATCTACACACACACACACACACACAAATACACTGACTTACCTGTGCACATACTGTACGCAACACGCGCGCCCTGAAAAACACCTTCCTCCAGAAAATGCTGCTGCTGCTGCTGTTGGATTTTCGTTTCTATCGAACTCATGGAAATCAAAAAGAGCTGAGACGAAGCAGACAGACAAGGACGTTTCCTCAGACAGAACAACATCCTATGAGCTACTGATGGCGTTCCATATAATATTTATTTAGTTATTTGTCAAGTGCCAATTCCAAAAAAAACTGTAAATTAACATCTTTAAACAATCCAGCCCGTCAGTGTGGAGCAGGGAAGGGACGGCTCAAGAGCAAACACGACAAGTGCAAAGAGAAAGAGTTGTGAAGGTGCCACATTTGTGTGAAAATAGTGTTTCTTTCAGTTGTATAGTATACGACTGAGGGGGTGGGGTGGGCGTGAAAAACTGGAAATCATCTCACTTTAATGGGAGCTCGGGGCCACGTCTCCTAAGCTCTGTTTTTCTTCTTCTTTGTACAGTAATTTAAAGAAGCACGGCTCAGGATTAGCAGAAGTGACGATAATGAGTTGGTTCAACTTCCTGGACCCAAACTGGCAGACAGGCAGGGAGTGGGTTTACTGGGAGTTGAGTTTTTCTGGGTGTTTAATGGGTTTTTGGCATTTTTCCTGCAAAAACAATGTCTGAACTATTGGTCTCGCTCTTGTTATCTCTTGGAAAAGCAAATCCCCCTTTACGGTGGCTCTATGAATCATCTGTTTTTTTCCCTTTTGGCCATTTTCTCTCTTTTTCTGACCCATATGATACAGAATGAAGTCCAATATTTCTTCCTCCATCAGAAAAATACAAAGCTGCAGGCTCTTTCTAAAGAATGAGTCACAACATCAAGTAATTTATTTCCTTCAGAATTCATCGCATGACCAAAAGATACAGATTATTTTGAGCATCTAATGAGTAGGAGTCAGGCAAATAACTGTTATTTCATAAAAGCAGAAACAAGTGGATCATTCTCTCATGTAGCACATTTGTTAGATTATCGGCAATAATAATCTTACTTCTGAAATTGTCAAACATTACCATAATTTCCTTCAACTAGGATGAATTTATGATGATGATAATGAGGTATTAAAGGGACGACACTGGTATTTCTTGCATGTTTTAGATTATTTTAACAGTCACAGTCCTTCCAGGATGCCGTTTCTTTGTCTTAATGGAAATTAAAGATAGTAAATTAATCTTAGATCAAGGTTCACATACTAGCTTTTCAACTACATCTCTCACTTAACTTTTAGAATACTTTGACATTTTGGGAAACACGTTTTTTAAGCTTTCTTGCAGAGTTAAATGAGAGGATCGAAACCACTCTCACGTTTGTCCATTCAAACCTCTAAAGCTCATCAGTTAACACTTTGTTTTGTTTAAGTTAACTTATCTCTGAGCAGTCCTGCACAGGCAGATTACAGATCAAACAAACGTGATACAGCATGTTAATTAGTGAGCTTTAAAGGCGCAGGTAGGTGGGATTTTTTGTTTGTTTGTTTTTTACCTTTGGACAGAGCTGGGCTGCTTACAGGCTTTATGCTAATTTAAGCTAACAGTTTTCTGTTAAACATGAGAGTAGCAAACTATCACTCTTCTCATCTAACTCTCTGCAAGCAAGTGAAAAAGTGCGTTTCCCACAATGTCGTACTTTTGCTTTTTCGTCTTCAGGTTTTGATTCGCCAGCTAAATACTGTAGCTTGAGAAAGAAAGGCTGTTTGGCAGCAGACTGTCAGGTGTTGAGTGTCAAAGCTTCCTGACAGCACATGAACACACCACACTGGCAGATTTCATTCTAGTAAACTGCTCAGCGTTGCCAGATGGGAAATGTTAAAGTATCGTAACAGTGACCGTAGGCGAGTCATAACCAAGAGAACAAATAGACGTAAATGTGTCATTTCAGAAAACGCATTTTTTGAGACGAGCAACTCTTTGATGCTGCCTACAAATCTAGCCTCTTTTTTTTTTTTTTTTTTAAATGCTGACATAGTTATATGATGTGTGGGAGAGTTCTTTCATGACTCACTCAAATAAAAACATCCCATAATTGAAAACAAAAGCATAGCTGTTCAATAAATGAATAAATAACTCATTTTCTTTACTCTTTTTTTCACAAAGACGCAGCAGTAAAATCTCTCTCGTGCAAACCTTCGCCAGAGAACGACAGTCGTGCTCATGAGTCACGTTCAACATCACAACAAGTGTGATTGGCTGGAAAGATGTCACGTGAAAAGAGATGCGTAAACACAGACGTAGGATCCATATTTTACTTTCCTGATCGTGTCGGGAAATGAATTAAAATGAGATCGCCTAGACTGATTACAGCTACTAATACTAAGTGTCATAAAATGATCAAATTATTGTACATTATGGGACTTTTGGCCTTATTGATTGTACATCGTAGAGATTATATCACCACATACATCTGGCAACGCTGAAACTGTATTACCAGGAAATGATGATTTAACTCTAACAAAAATGAAATAAGAATGATTTTCACTGTCATGGATCATCAAGCAGTATCCAAACTGGCAGTAAATGGGCTAAAATAAAAGTCCCTTTTTTCAGCATGAATCATTATTTTCTGTGCAGAGGACTTTGAATCTATGTTGAGCTTTATTTCAGAAAAGTATTATTTACATATTTAAAGTACAGTGTTTTATTATAATTACAGTCAGATTTAAATTTAAATACAGCAGTTAGACAAGCTACTGCTGCAGTGTAGATAGAGTAGGATATTTAAAATGACAGACACTATTTTCCACTTGCTATACTCACAGTTTTTGTTTTTTTTTTAAATGCTGCTGACTTCCTAAAAATACTTCTGGGTGAAACTGGCATTACTTAAAGCTGTTTGACATAGCTTAGGCTCCTCCAAGTCAACAATTCACTCCAGGTTTATGTTGTGAAGAGCGAAAGGTATGACAAGCGAATGTTAAGAGGGTAGACAGGCCAGCAAGAAGGAAAACATGCGACTATGACAGGCAGAGCAGCAGAGGTAAAGCCAAGTAAAGCCAGTAGGTGGGTAAAGATAGTCAGACTGGCAAGCAGACAGCCGAGCAGATCACAGAAAGGCCGGCAGGCAGGAAGCGTGAGGTGGCCGGCTGCAACGAGAGCAGACAGCTGGAATGCTAAACCATCACACCAGTGAACATGACATGTCAACCCCAGTTACAACAGGCTCTACCCTTTACAGATTAGAGTTAGACTCCAGTCTCAGTGGTTCTATGTGATCTGTCTGGTTCAAATCAGAGTTAGATGGATATAACAGTTTGCCAAATATGATGCTGAGATGGTTTTCTATTAAGAATGTGATCAGCTAGTCCTCTGAGAACAGACAACCCTGAGACAAGTGGGTTTCTTTGCACATTTCCTTTACTCATCGCAGCATAAATCCAGCGTGATTTCATTTTAGCTTTTCATTGAATGCTTGGTAAAAGTCTAACCTCCCCAGTGGATTTGCTACAGTCAGCTGCAAGCCAATTCTGCTGCAGCTTTGCCCAAAATCCCTGAAGTCAAAGCCTCCTATTTGTTACCTTTATTTACAGAGGCAAGAACGTATCCTTCAGTGAATAGATCCAATACTGATATCTATGATAATGCCACAGATTTTAAGGCAGAGTGGAAAACACTGAGCTCTGTTCACCTTCACTTCTGTGAGATTGAAACTGCTCTTGATACACTCCAATGATTGTAGCTTTAAAAGGCATTTTATTTAAAATGACAGACAATTTATATTAAACGCTTCTGACTGCGGCAAAAAAAAGAAGCAAATATAGAAAATTGTATTATTCTGAAAAATCCAGACATATCATCAACTTTCATCACAAAAAGAGACTCAAACAGTGTGAAAGTAGCCGTGCAGAAACAGCTCAGTTTTCAATTTCAGATATTACTTTGGCAAACTTATTGAACGTGGCATCAGAAAGCTCAAAGCAGTGAACTGTGGGGACAAGGTTTAGATAGATGATAATGAGCAGAACTGTTCTCACATCTGATTATTATTATTGATTATTTTTGGCCACTTGGGGGCAGCAGAAACACGTCATCACCTTTTAAGTTGACATGTTGAACTTGTTAGCAAACAGTTGCTTATTTCACATGAAGCAGTTACATAATTATCCATTTGGAGTCGTGTTTCTGTCCAGCTCTCTTTTAGCTCTGTTTTTGCTCTCTACCAACTCCTGAGGGAAATATCTGGCTCTTTAGCTGCTAAATGCTCCACTATGTTCACCAGCTAGTCAACAGCTAACTGTGTCTGTTTGCCGTTTGGTGCTGAGCAGGTAGTGTACAGTGGCTTTTTACAGCTTTTTCTCTGAAAAAACAACAGAAACAACGCTATGAGAGCGCTGAGAGTGAACCAAAACAGTAAAGTTTCAGCTAGACAGATAAACAATGAGCTGAAACTCACTATAAAATCTCTAATTCTGTAGGTTCATCACTACGAGCAATGCCTCCGCTATAAAACACTGTCATTTGAAACATTTTTATTGTAAAAAAATATTGATTTTCGCTGCTTTAAATCCTGAACAAATCACCTGCTAAATAATTTAAGTCTTATCACAATTCAAACCTGAACAAAAGCATAGCAAACTCTGCAAGAACGCAAAGGAAGGACGTTTGTTTGTCAGCTAGCTTTGCAGTAGATTAACTCAAACTGCTACAGAATGTTTTTACTGATAGTAAAAGCAGTTATTTAAAAGTATTAATGTATCCTGGAGTTTCCCAGACATTCAGTATTCAGCATCAAGAAGCTCCTAAACATCAAAGATTTTCTCATGTAAATCTGATGTAATCCAATCCGATTGGCCAGCTTTGGTGCTACCTCATGTCCTGTCACATCACTGCTTGTTTCATGCTCTCATTGAGTCTCACATTGAACTCCCCAGATATGTAAAACATCATTATTATAGGAGACAGATTGATCATATGACAGCGAGGGGGGACTGACTGAGGGTTAATGTTGTGTTGACATCACAATCCACATGTTGCTTCTACCTGAATCATAAGCTGATGTCACAAATCCTTGCAGCAATACTGACTTTATCATGCATGTTATAATTTGTTGCTAATTGTTTTGTTTGTTCAGTGAACTACAAACAATTAAACTACTGAATTACAGATTACTTTTAATCCTGAACCACCGAGTTTATTTGAACCCTCAGAACATGGCGCCCACTCTGAGAATTGCAGCTGTTTCCTTTCAGACATAAAGCTCCTGGTGTGAAGTTCCGAGTAACGCTGAGTAATATTTGATCATCCAGCCCAGTATCCTTGACGTTCTGCAGCATTCAGTTTATGCCCGATGTCAACTTTAAGTATCAATGCAGAGAGCAGTTTGTCTTTTATGTAGCAGGAGCGTGTAGCGCGTCGGCTTTTATACCAGAAACAGGAGTTTGTGTCTCAGACCAAAAACGAAACAATGATCCTTCCTTAATCTTAATTAAGTCATTTTAGTCTCCTAATGTTCACCACAGAATGAGAAGAAATCTTTTATAAAAGCTGGTATTTAATATTTCATCTTCATTGAACGCATTCTGGGGTTTTGCTGGCAGGGGTTGAAGCGTCTGAGCATATCAATTAAAAAATTGAGAGATAATCAAACATATCATCTTTCTGCAATCCAAAATTCTATCAGGATCAGTACTGATGTCGGTTTTCAAAACCCAAAACTGTACTTTAAAACCTGTGTTGCTTTCTTAAAACAACATTAAGATTATTTTGTCAAATCTCGTCTAGGGTTTTTTTTCTTGATAAATGAACAAACAAAACAAAAATGTAAAACTGCCACTTCTGTGCACCTCTGTAAAGACGACGGTGAAACCAGAAAAACATGTTTATCAGGTGTTTAGAATGACTTCTTTGCATTAGAAAATATCGCATTAGTTATTATACACATACAATAAAACATTTAGAGCCGATACGTCAGGATGCAGTCGAGCTTTTATCACAAGCAGTCAGACATTCAGGAGGAAAATACGATGCTGAACGCAGATTAGTACGATAAACAGGGACACACACATTTACACACAGCCACTGTAGATGCTTCCAGTTGTTAGGATACAAAGTTTACATTAAATAAACATCTGTATACTGCTTGAATATTGCTAAACTCTTTTAACTGAGTGTCACTCAGAGCGTCCTGCAGGTCCGCTGTATAAGTATTAGAGGTTGATTGAGTTCGGAGAGGCTGCTTTGTTCTGTTGTAAAACTTATTGTATGTAAAAGAACTTAAACACAGTAACACACAGCTGAAGATTTTTACTTTTATTACAAATATACTTTATCGGGTGATGCTTTGTGCTTTGCCATACATTTAAGGTTTTTTAAATGTGTTTTTTTTGTCAGTATTTTATTAAAATTGCTATCTATCTTTTTTGTTTATTACACAGGTGACAGATATATGTTGTATGAATTGTAAACAGATGTTAGAATAATCTGTTTTTATTTAAGTATTTTTCAGCATTTTGAATGTTCTTCCTGTGATGTTGTTATGTCTTACCCACTGATTTTGGATCACAATATTGCTGAATATATATTTCAGAGACCTGCTGTTACAAGACAGTATAGAAGGTTGTAAAAAAAAAAACCCTTTGGCTGCCATACTGGAGGTCCTTTGTATTTTTATTTTAAACTCAACCGCTTCATCTCAAAAGAAACACATATTGTTCATTTCTGTGCTAATTTTGTGCATCCTGTCACGAACACTTAATGTCAGTTTTTATGTGAGAGTGATCTATATTTCACACCAGCTTACATGAGAAGAAATATGGAGCCAACATACTGTCATGCTCCCCGTGCAAAATCCGATTAATCTCACGTGACACACAGACTGTAGAGAAACATGAGTGAAGCTTCTGCAGCGTCACTTGTAGGTTTCTGAAGAGATGTTTTGAAATCTGGGCAGCAAATCCATATTTTCTGTGATTTGCATGCAATCAAGTTCACCCCCCCCAGACATAGCTTGCTTCCAGCTTTAAAGAGGACGCGTCGTCACGTTTCCAGGTCTATATTTTCATTCTGGGGCTTTACTGGAATATCTTTGCATGATTTATAGTTTTTAATCTTTGGCTTTTGACTTTCAGGGAGCATTTTTAAACACGTTCATCTCAAGTTTTGGAACTTTGTCCATTTTTAACATCAGGCATTATGACAAAAAGCATGATATTAATAACATTCATTTTGAAAATTTTCCTGTCATAAAGGAAAACATAAGAGAGAAAAAAAAAATGTCCTTGTGAGGAAAAAAAATATCAGTATTTTTTAGAGAGAAGTTGACGGTTTTACCATTTAATTCAATACAGCCAGAGTGTTATTGGACCCAGAATCTAGTGGTCGTTACATGAACTGCATCTTCAGACACTAATATGTTAAAGGCTCACTGTGGAGTTATCTTATAAACAAACAAAAGTGTTTACAGTGAGCGTTATTCACCAAAATGCATTGTGTGCATCCTTCAGGTTTAACAAAGGTGTTGAATCTATTTCCTTCCTTATAAAACATTTGCAAAGTGAATGTTTTTTAAAAGTGAAATCCTGCATTGTTTACATCCATGTTTACCTCTTTGCCATCTTCTTCTTCCCTGCCATTTATTTTCTGGCATATTGCTGCTTTTCTTAGCACATTACAGCCACCTGTAGATCATTTGAATAGTATGAAAGCATTAGCAGGATTGAGTGTCTTTGCACATGCAGGAACAGAAAACAGGTCCCACTCTTTAAAAAGACATAAAAATGGCTCCATATCGTCACCAGAGGTCAGAAACTCCACAGGGAACCTTTACTGTAACGACGACATTCAGCCGTAAGCTTTGGTTGGTGTGATGTTTCCAACTTTATTCTTTTCTTCAGATAAAAAGATAAAAGTGTTAAATAGACTTAACATACGAGGCCATTACCAGTATTTTGGGTTGTTTCTCTTTCTTTTGCTTTTCGCTTGTGAACTTTTTTTCAGTGTTTTTTACTTTGAAGTCTGGAAAACAGTTTTTACTGAAGCTCAAAACATGATACATCACATCCTGTTGGTGAGATTATATTTACATCTCATGGGATAAAAACTATGAAAAACAGATTTTCAGATTTTCAGATTCGCTCTTTATCACATGTCACACTGTCACACAGCACTGTCAAAAAATTTTTGCTGAATTATACGTTTGAGAAGTCCAACTTCTGATTTTTGAGCATCACCAGACTTGATCTTGGTATGTTTAGATATTACTTTCAGACCTCCATGATGGCGCCAAATGTTGTCAGCAGAATATGTGAGATACAAATGCAATGACTCCATATTTGGAGCATTTCTGCAACTACAGGCCAGAGTTTGAATCCCAGTTTGGAACATATGACTACATTGAAACTGTGCCTAACTGGGAGATTGTAGAAGAGAGGACATGACATCATCCATAGAAGAGAAATACATGTGTTGTTTGCATTTATGCATATGTTATATTTAAAACATATTTACATATGTTTTGCACTAAATGGATATAAAAAGGGCAAATGTTAACCCAGATGTTTGGTTTCAGTGATGTAAATGTCTTCTGCTTTCTTGGCAACCTAAACTACCCTGATCACAATAACTTTGTTTATGTCAAACTCGCAGCAATGACTGCACATGCATTTCAATTTATACAACACTGTGTAGAGCTGTATTAGAAATGAAGTGTTCACATAAAGAGTTTTGTTCCAAAATGAGGTCACAAAATAAACAGCAGCCCTTTGAGAATCATTTTCTGACATGGAAACATTTAACGATCATCTTTATTCGATTTACTGATGAATTTTCTTTACAATAACTCATCATTTTGGAATTAAACTCTCCATCACAAGCTTTGTCAATGTATTTCAGTCTTTATAATGACCTCCTTTAATGTGGGAGGCTGAACTTAAATGATTTATTTCTCACTGACGTTGACTAATGTTCGATTTATCTCAGCCAAAGCCACCTCTTCCATTAAAAATTCAATGTATTGTTTCTAAGCATTAAGTATTTGTGCTTTGAGAGTTTGGGCACTGAATGACATTTTTTAAATGATTGATAATTTCCTAAAAATGAATGCACAATTTTCATTTGGTGATATATATTTATTTAAGTTTCATATCACTGTTCTTTGATTGTATAGTTGCAGTAGGCGCTGTAGGGAGACCAAACTCAAAACTGAATTGTGTTATCATGGGAAGCCGGTATATTATAGGAGCAAAAACTGTTCAGTTAGCAGGTGTTAAATGTATAAATGTCCTCAAAGGCAATTTGCTGAAATGCATTATGTAAAATGAGCAAAATAAATATGAACACACGTAGATTTTCTCACTGGTCACATTTCTCTTGTTTTTGTCTTGAGACTGTTTCATCGCTTTAATAATACTCCAGTATGCGAGAGTGGGAGGTGGAGCTTCAGATGTAACACTAACAGGGATGGATCCTACTTGCAGCTGCAGGGAATCAACAATCAGGACAAATGTCTGTTTCCTGGGAGTGAAGCTGGAGGCAAAGACCAAATGAAAAGGGACTAGAAACGTAATGTTTGCTGAGAAGATTTTTGAGTACGTTCACTCAGGTTGAAAGATGGTGCTTGAATTCACTTTGCACTTAGTGGGAAAAAAGGAGGACGTAGCCTTGAGTGCAGGACAGACTCGCTGTGCTGCAGTTGTCAAACCTGTCTCCTAGAAATGATGTTTCTATAACACTAATTTGCAAGAGAAAATATGTTTTTAGAGAATTGCAATGCCGCCCAGATTACATTTTCTATCAACATAATGAGGGAACATTTTTTTAATGAACGTATCTGCAAAGTAGCAACATGTTCATATTGAATCTGTCTGCAAAACTGTCGTGAACCGTGACGTTTTGTTTTCCCTGCAATATCAGCTCAGAGCAACCACAGCATGATAATCGTTTTTTATGGTTTTTATGTTTATGCAGGCAAAGCACTTGAATGAGATTAGAGGGGAGTGAAATGGTGGTTTTGGTTAAATACTGAAAAAGTCACAGTGACTTGAAGCTGAGACACATGTTTCTTAACATTTAACTGAAATGTCAATCTTTCCCTAAACCTGAACCAAAGCACCTTATCAAAGTGTCACCTCGACCTCCTCACCAGTACAGGAACAGAGCACCTAAGACTGAATTTACTAGATGCACCAATTACATTTCCAATTACAGTCTAATTTCTAGGAGCAGAAATATCCACAACTTTAAATTTCTTCGGACATTTTAACACTGAGTTAAGGCACCAGATAATTCATATGATTCACAAAATCATTGTCCTTTTCGATATTTAAACAAAACCACAATCTTTCCTTAACTTTAGGGGGAATGCAGGATGCGAAGAACGTCACACTTCACCGATTGGTTCCAAAATGTATTTAGAAAAGCAAATTAGTGGCACATAAACACCTCATGCATCAGGTAGGTATTCATTTGCTCTACAGAAGCCAGAGTACATCAGTCTCAAATGTTCTTCTGTGTCTCCATAATATTGACTTTTTACTGAGAAGTATGTTTGCCTATAACATTATAAAGAAAAACACAATGATTATGTCACAATTTTCTGCATGATTTTATTCAAATTATGACTCAAAAACTGCATTTTGGGTTAGTATTCTACACATGACACAGCGGGCATTCTCAGTACAGCCTGAGATGTCATTTAATTTGCTCTTAAAATATTCAGTACTGTGATTGGGTGATTGCATTCTGCCTTGTAATACATGCAACAGGTTGTTTATACCGTCTCTTTATGAAACAAAGTTAAAATTATTGCCCAAGTTTTATGTTACAGTCTAATGACACTGATCTGCAAAGAAAAACATCTTCTCTAATTAGAACAAAGTGAATTTTTCCAACCAAACTTGTGTATTTTTCTTCTCTCTGTCAGTGTGAGACCTAAAGATTTATTAATGAGTCTCCAGAGTGCAACAAATAAAACAATCCGTGTTATCTACATTCTTTATACAGCACAGGACCTACTGCTGGTTGGTGTTTATTTTACACTGAAGAGTTGGTGTTGAGTGCAACTGAATTATAACTGCAAATTACAACTCGAAAATGTGGCTTTGTTTGAATAACAACAGCATGCATAATACATAAGACATCACCAAATTGCTTCAAAAACAACATAAACACAATTCACACCTTCTGCAATTAATCCGCTCTTATTCCTGCAGTTACAACACAATCATCATCATGTTCCCCGCTGGCTTAAATTCTTGAAACATTTCCATATTAATAGAGTTCATTCACAAAAGACAAACCCAGGATATCTACAGCTCTGTTGAGTAAGTAAACATCAGTAAATATGAAGTAAATGGAGGTGTTGAAATGACTTTCGGTAACAATGAATCCTTTACAGATTCCTTTTCAAGGCTTTTTTTTTTATTTTTTTTTTATTAATTTTCACGCACACACACACAAACACACAGCTTAAATCTGTTGAAAAGCCCCAATATTCTCCTCAAAGGAAATTAGAGAAGGTCTCAAATTATTATCATAAATATGTCTCAACAGGAACCATAAATGATAAAAGCACCATGTGCAGCTGTGATGTCATCCTCTCAGGCCTCTATTTACAGCATATGGGTTGATATACTATATAGAGTGATTAAGGCAAACAGTGAGTTTAGTTCATCTGCAAACCATAACGCTCAAATTATATTTATTCATCAGTAGATTAATTTTTTAGTAGGTTGTTTTCATCATTTTTAATGTCTTATAGTTAGCACAGCTGTTGTAAGCTGACCCGCATGCTCAAAAAACAAAAACAAACTATTGTAAGTGCATTAAATTTAGGACATTTGGGCCAGCTAGTTATATCATTGGTATGTTAAAGGCACTTTTGATGTAAACAAACAAGATTTTGTTCACAAAATGAACGGAGAACATACTGAATGTGTTTCTTACTTTATGAAAAATCGTTTTAAAGCAGGACTATGTCACTTCAGCTGAACAGCAGCAACAGCGGCCTCTGCTGCCACAGGTGGTGATTACAGGACACTGGTGCATTTAACTCTGTTGATACCTGAGCAGTGAGGATACAGCACTGTTGTAACATGAGGGAACACTTATGGCATGTCTAGACCGCAAGCGTAACACAAGCAGCACGTTTAGCAGAGCAGCAGCAACAGTGAGTGCTCCGTCTGTGTGTCTAGCAGAGACACTGCTAAACGTGCTGCTCAGGCTAAGGTCTAGACACAGCATAAGTGTTAAAGTCTGAAGGAGCGGTCAGTGTTAGACCGCTGTCTTGACGGGGGGGTTACTGTTGTGACATCTCTCACTGTGCTTCTGGTTGATCTTATTTCTGTGATCGTCAACATGTAAACCCACAGCAGCTGTGTGCTAAAATGTAGTTGCTAACAGCTAGTGTTATACTCTTCAGCATCTTCACACACTGCAGAAAATAAAGTCTGGTGGCTGCTAGTATGTATTTTAGTTCTGTTGATAACGATATAGTTACTTATTGGCGAGATAACAAGTGATTGTAATCCACTGAAGGGTTCATCAGGCTCATCAGCTGTTGCTTATTAGTTGAAGAGTCATCTGCACGTACTCATAGAACTGGAGTTACATCCAGGTAACTACTACTATTCTAAAGGGTGATCGTAACCGCTCAACCCAAATTACACATTACAAGAACAGGCGTCAGGGGCGCGGAGTGGGAATGAAAGAGGCGCCAGTCCCTCTATTACAAGTCAGTTTACCATCAAAATGATTTTGAAGCTGTTATTTTAAGGTAAAATAGTTGCATAATGTTGCTTTAAATTGTTTACAACAGCTTGCAGTCTTCTTCTCTTTTATCGCAGTTATGCTACTTTTTACGTCATGTGACCATCATTACATGTTGATAAGTGAAACTGCATAAAACAGCACAGCTGTTCAAACAACACACAAGGCAATGTGACATGCAGGACTGCAATAGTTGGCAGCTGAGTGAGAACGCTCTAAAAACATTAGCTCTAATGCTAAATAATAACCAAAATGTGTTATTGTTATTTTGGAAACTCGCCAGTTATCGCTCTCTGCAGTCATAAGAATATAAATACCAGCGTCCCCTTACTCATGACATGATTTTGCATTTTTTGTCATTATGCTGGTAGAACATGTGATTCAAACAACACAGCACCTGCTCCTGAAATTATTCTACCCGCCATTAGTGGTCATAAACTCCACAGGGAACCTCTAATGGCAAGAAATTTAGTTGGTCAGTAGAAATTAGTAGAAAGCAGGTGAGCTCTTGGTACCAATAAGTCATTTATGTTGTAAATTAAGATGGAATTTTTAGAGTTGTTAGAGCTGAAAGTATTGATTTTGAAAGCATTTAACTGAATTATAATCATGAATGAAACCTAACAAATAATCAAAAAGCTTCAAGTCACTGACAACTAACAAATACATGAAACCGGGTCAAAAACTGTTTCTGCTCAGAAGATGCAAATCAACAAACTTGAACTACTGACCAAAAAAAGAATCAAAGACAAGAAAGACACTGAAATAAAACAGTAATAAAAATTGAACTTTGCTTCGAGTGAACACACTGGACGCTGTAAGAACAGCTGCAGCGTGTCACCAACAAAGACTTGTTCTTAATAGCATCATGTGTATTTAAAACATGTAATCAGATACGTCGTCAAGGATAAACGCAGTATTCCATCGTTAGACTCACATGAATATCAATGAAGTCTGTGAAGTACTGAGATTAGATTAGACTAGATTATCCTGTGGATTGATTGATTTGTTTATTAAATTACTGTGTATATAGTGCTTAAAAACATAATTACACCACGTAGCTGCAGCTGAGTGGTGTAATTACTGTTGGTTAATATCACACAGCTGCAGAACAGCTGGAGTTTCAGGACTTCCAGACAGAGCAGAGCTACGACTGCTTCATTTCCCTGCTGAAAGAGATTTTATTCAAAAATGAAAATTCACTTATGCACTAAAGTATTCATGTCTAAAATAAACACTACGTTTCTTAAGTGTTTTTTTTTTTAAACACCACTTTAACATCCACACACTCTGTGGGCGACTGAATGGTTGTCAGATCTCATTTGGCCATGAAACATGAGGGCTCCTCACACTTTCATTTCTCAGGCCTGCTGACCTAAACCCTGCGGGCTGACAGGAAGCTCAAGGCTATCTTAACCTCATTTCACACTCGTACTTGACACACCAAACCTCAAGCTGAAGATTCACACTTGTAAATCAGCGCCCGGGGTTAAACCTTCAGGGCAATGACAGCACATAACATGCTGAGATTTGATTGGACAACAAACCGTTGCTTTGGTCTGACAATGAATCATACTTTTGATGTTAAAGATGCATTCAGACTGAAGGCAAAAGCAAATTTTAATCTCGCTTTAACATGTGACATGAGGCAGACCGAAAATAGCATCGTTGTCCGGGAAAAAAGGTGAACCTGTCGCGGCTTTTGCTGCAATGCAATGTCGTCCAGTGAGACAACTTACATACATGCAAGCACATGTTCCTGGTAGATTACTGGTGTAATATGAACAGCAGAGTATTTCTACTGTTTACCTCACGATCATTGCAACAAAAGAGTTGCTATTGTGATAACTTTCCAAAAGTTGTAAAATCCTGTCTCTCAGTTTTATAAACCACTGTGCAACAATTTGGCGTCTGATTCAAGGTCGCAGTAACAGGACTTCCTGGACTGTTAGCTAGTTACTGTAGCAACACATGTAATAAATGTGTATGTGTGACAGCTCAAACCCCAAACTGATCTCAGAATCTATCATGAACTCCAGTTCTTCTGTTAAATTGTTACAGATCTTTAATCTTTCCTCTTGTCTTTTATGTTACTGAAACAAATTCAAACAGCTTCAAACAAGTAAAGACACTTGAACATTTCTTGCTTCACACGACTTAAGAGTGAATCTGCATTTGTAAGTATTTACTTGTTTGTTTCAACTGTATGAAATTGCACCACTTCTTAAATTTGCTTCACATTCAGTCTGTACACACCTTCAGACTTTTTGGGGATAATTCTGAAAAGTCGAGGATAGTCCAGCACTGAAGTGAGACTTAATAAAGCTGCACTAAAGAGAGAAGCCTCACATTCTGACCATGGCCATGACAAATACTCACTTCTCATTGGCTAGCATGTGTCACTTTAAATCATATATTAAAACACCTAAAACATCAGTCAACACTTACTGTTCTAAATCAGTGTGCAAGAAATCTTAAACCTTAGGAAACCATAGCAACAACAGTAGTGACTTGCGCTACGTTACCAGGTAACTTAGGTGAAACTGCCTACCGTATATTTACGAAAACAAAGTTTTGTGCATGATCACATGCTCAGAAACTGTAACTATGAATAAACTGTCGGCTAACACGGGTCTCGTATCGGTATTAAACCTACTGTGAAAACCCGTTTTGGTTCTTTTGACATCAGGTTTCCATTTAGTAAGACAACAATAGCAAATTGCTGGTAATGCTCAGCAACAGTTTTGTAGCAACAGTAAGCTTGAGCCTTGTTGCTTCAGGCACAAAACCAGAGCTATGAACGAGCGAGGTAATTGAAACTTTGACCATGTATTTGTCTTAATAAATAATAAACTACATGATCCATCGCTGGATTAACATGACACACATGACATTCATTCAAGATAGAAGACATCACAGCGTCTCATGAGTTGGTCACATTTATATTTGTCCTGTACAGACTCCCTATTTCTGAACGAGTTAAAACAGCTGATATTTTACTATAGAACAAAGCTGACTTGTTGCTATCTTTGGCATCCAGGACTTTTGAAGTTCAAAGACAATTTTACAACATTACATCTAATGGGGCAACATATTTTTATTATGTATTACATTACTGATGATACACCATCGGTCCATTTTATCAGTTTTCTGTCCTGTCTGATGCTTGTTTCATTTGAACTGGTTAACTGAGGTTAACTGAGGTTGCATGGCAAAGATTTAAAAGGCTGTAGCAGTGGGAAATAAAGTTTTTTGGGAAATAGAAATGAAATAACCCTAACCCTAACCCTAACCCCCTAACCCTAACCCCTAACCCCTAACCCCTAACCCTATCCCTAACCCTAACCCCCTAACCCTAACCCTATGACAACAGTATTCAAGTATTTAATGGATATTGGCATTGGATGAGTGGACCATATACTGTGAATTTTAACTTAAAACCTTTGTTTTTTTTCTGTTACAAGTTGGCAACCTTGTTATGAATCAGCAACTTCTTTGAAATATAACATAAAACAAAAGGGGTCAGTGTTTGGGAATAAAAAAATTCCCAACAATTAAATCCAACATGTCAAAATATGTCTTTAAACTAAGAAAACAGCGGTGCCTTTTAATGTAAATGAAGCATGTGAAGGTGAGGTACATACAGTAATGAGGTTTTGCAGTTTTATGCAGAGGCAGCTGAAGAGCTGCAGCTCGTCGGTCTACAGTAGGAAAAAGAGTCTCATCAACATCCATCCATATGTTGGTGAGACTGATGTTCATACTCATGATCAGAGACAGGGAGGCTGCTGGGATCACCTGTGGGAGCTCCTGAGGTTTGATCCCCCTGACATTTATTTGCATGCTAATCTGCAGAAGATGCAGCTAAACAACAAAACACAACTGGTACGGCTATGATACAGATGATAACGGTATTTTAAACCAGTAATTTTAGCGGAAAAGAGGATAAAAGTAACAAATTGTCAACTTATTGACAGGTTAAGATTTAGGGTATTGATGTTCTTCTTTTTATGAAAAAAAGGGCTGAAATATGCAACATGCCCATTCAAGTAATATTTAGTGTCATTTATTTTCACTAGACATTTGTTGCAAAATGTCCCAGTTTGTACTTACTGTTAAATTGTCTTTTTTTTCCTTTTCAAAATATGATTCAAAGCGTAATAAAAGAGAAAAAGTGACTTTTTAAACCGAAGAATTTGAATTTCTTTTGCCAGTACAACTGCCTTAAACTAGGCTACATTTTATATGAAGGTTGTATTTTAGAAATCATTGACTAGACTGAAAGTAAACAGAAAAATTACACGTTATAAGGTGTGTACTTTTACATCAGCCTAAATTACAAACATATGCATTATGTACAGTATATTGAGTTAAGAATATTCTCATAAATGTGTTGGTGTTTTGGATAATAAAGATGTTATCTACAGCACAAGCAAGGCACGACCGGTGAAGACTAACTAGTGGAAGCAAAACATCACAGCGAAGCATCAGCTGAGGGGAAAATGGGAAAATATCAACAACAACCCCAGGAGCTCAACCACTTAGTGAGAAAATAAATACATAGATAAATTAAAGACAACATATTTCTGTCCACTTGTTGCTCTCACGTTTATCTGTCAGTCTGTGGTTGTCCTCTGAATCTAAGGAAGTCCACAGATTCAAACATCTCCCCCCTGCTGGGCTGGAGGATTCAACTGCCATCAGATATGAGGTGAGAGGTCAGGTCATCCTATTGACCCGACATCCTGGCTGCTCTCTGCTGCTCCAACATCGACTTGAGTGCAGGAGACATCATGGCGGGGGACATGGCCGGGGTGAAAGGTCGTAAGGGGTAGTGCGCATTTTTGCCGGGGACATAAATGCACTGGAAGTATCTCTGTCCTGTGGAGACGGTGAGATTATGAGTCGGATAGATGGATCCATAGTGGTTTGAAGGAGATGTCAGTTAAAGATGAGAATAAGATCCAAACTGGGCTCCATCTTAACATGCTACTAGCATAACACGCCTGAATCTGTACAGTCAAGTAGATCGAGTTGAGTTGCATTGTGGGTAATGTAGGCGAGGTTGATTTTGACACTTTAAGAAAAAAAAACGTCCATTGTGAGCAATGTTTAATCAGTAGAGTGCAACTATTGTTTATTATTGAGAACCAGCTCTGAAACTGAACTGGTAAATATCAAAATGTATAATATTTACAATTACCAATTTTATTAAAAGTAGCATGTCAGCTTCTCTCACCTGTTTTCTTCTTGTCTGTAGTGTTGTCTTCAGTCTGGCGCTCTTCTGTGAGAAACAGTGATAAAACAGATTGAGATATTATGTTGTTGTTGTTATTGTGAGAGGATAATGAAGGATGAAGAGGAGAGTTTACATGCATGTGTGTTGCAGTAAGGAGGACAATGTGTAAAGACAACCTTGAAAGAGAGCACACACTCTTTCTATTCTATCGCCAGTTAACTATTATTTATGAAGGGAATATAATCAAAAATTCAGATATGGTCTTTTTTTCTGCTCCTTTTTATCATGCATAAGACTGACCAGTTTACTACTGGTCTGTAGCATCTGTACAGCAGTGAATATCTGTACAGTCCTGCTTTTAAACAACCTACACAAACCAAATGCAAATTATCTACCTTCAGCTTTTAGTTGGGAACATAAAAATCTAACTTTGTATGACCCGTCCTAGCTACTGTGTCAGACTTTGATATTAAGAAAGTGTTGAACCACTCGGGGCAGTGGGGGAGTGTTGATTCTCCACTGGATGACTCAATAAGAACAGAACACCAATACCCAGATTTAATGGGATTTGGTTCATGGATTTAATCAATCCAGCTAAGTATTATTGTTGCTATATTCATCAAAAGCCGTAATCTCTCCCAATAACTCAAGGCGGCTCAAAAGGCCAGTAATCTTGTCTCAATCAGCTCATCTCATTAAATTATAATCACTTTTATTCCTAATGTCATTAGAGCGAACGTCTCTTCATACTGAGTTAACCAGTGGAAAAGATGGTGAAAATTAACATAATACCTCAGGCTTTACGGGAAGCTCTTTTTCCGTTCTCTATGAACAACAAGCATATAGTATGAAGCATTATTTTCAATTAATAAAACAAAAGATTCTCCTTCATCCAGGTGATAGAATATCCAAAGATAATAAGTTGGATTTATTGTTTTTGTCTTGAAGACGTTTCTCCAGTCAACCAAGAAACTTAATTAGTTCCACTGACAACCTCTTTAGATCATTCACACCTTTACTGCATGTGACGTAAACACTTAGCTTAGCTACTCAAAATAGCCAATGAAATAACATTAAACAATGACATAACGAGTTTGTTTTATGATGTGGTTAAGGTTTGGTTAGATTTAAGCACAAAAGTAACTGAATTATGTTTTGGGGGGGGGGATGATGGTTTGGTTTGGAGAGATGGATCAGAAAGAGTCTTCCATGTTTTGTTGATCCATTCATGACACCCTGACCTCCCTACATGGATTTATATAATAATACTCATGTTTTAGGGTTGGGGTGAGTGTTAGGGTTAGCACCAGAATTCAACTTTAACATCTTCCTAATGCATTTTTGCTATGTGACAAGACTATCACACTACTTCATGCTCTGAAACTACAATAATGCTTGTCAGTCAACATACAGTGTATCACTGTTAACTTTGCTTTTATTCCTTGTTTTGTCTTAGTCTTTTTCCTTGGAAAGCACTTTGTAACTTTGCTATGAAGTGTTCTATCAAAATGAGGTTTATCATTATTAAATGGACTGTACTTGTATAGCGCCATTCTAGTCTTCCAACCACTCAAAGCGCTTTTACACTATGAATGACATTCACCCATTCATGTGCTGAATGGGTACAGGGGCTAACATGCAAGGTCCCAACCTGCCCATCAGAGGAAGTCTAATCATTCATACACATCCACACACTGATGGCACAGCCATCAGGAGCAATTTGGGGATAACTATCTTGCCCAAGGACACATCGACATGCGGACTGGAGGAGCCAGGAATCGAACCGCCAATCTTTCGATAAGTGGACGACCCGCTCTACCTCCTGAGCCACAGCCGCTGCAAATTACTGCAAATTACTTGCATATCATCAGTTCATAGGAGGTAAGTTTGAGTAGAAACACCAGAGCAGAAAGCATTGCAGAGAGCGGTGTCTCTAATATTACATTCGAATGATTTGGTGGGATGAGGTCAGGAGCACATAATAATATAATACAATGACAGGATTTTAATAAAGTGACACCACTAACATTTCAAAAAACAGATTTAACTGTCTGAAAGGTATGAAGTCAAACCAGGATAATGACAGAAGAGCTTCATATATATACGTAGTACCAGACTTTTGACACCAAATAAATCATGTGACTCTGACAACTGTGACCTTAAAGTTGACCTTAACATCAACAGTCGAAAGAGGTTTTGATGCCTGAACATCTCGACCCATCAATACAACTGATGAAGCCTCTTAAATGAAACATATTCCACAAGAAAACAATATAAATCCTTTGACTTCTTGAACTTCTAGATAAATAATAAACTAACAATATCCACATATCAGTTCAATGAAACCTCATTGGTTATTAAGGTTAGTCGATATAATTTACTCAAGATAAATAACTTTCATACTCACTAGCACGTGCTGGATGTTTCTCATCTTTATCTGGAATGTGATAAGGGAAGTAAAGAGAGATGCAGATCAATCTAAAATGTAGGAGACACACATTTAAATTCACTTTCTAAATCTGTTTCCATACCTCGAGCCTCCTTGACTGATTTCTTCTCAGTCTTCTGAGCTTTGCCTGTGAGAGGAGAGACAGCCTTATTACAGCCTGCCGAATAACTCAGACATTGTGGTACATTTAATATTCTAGTGATATTATTCCATCTCAGCGTAATACGGCTTGACACGTCCCTAATTAGAACTTTATCCTGCATAAAACAGCCCGTTTAATCACATAATCTCTAACCGTATGTTTTCAAGAGGTGTGATTTGTCCTGAAAGATGCCAGTAGAGACTGAACATCACCACGACTCACATATAACACTGTTTGTTTTGCTGTTTAAGAGAAAAATCCACCCTCTTCTACTGGCTGATTTATGTTTATGTGTCATAAAATCATGCCTTATTTTTCTTTTTTGCCAATAACTTTGATCTTGTCTTGGCTGAAGATAAAAGATGAACATGAATAATTACAAGTATAAGTGCAACACTCCTGCTGTCCTCCACAAGCTAATGAAAGTTCATCATTTCGAGCTCATTAATTAGAGGATTTACCTGGTTTCAACTCTTTGGCCGGAGAGGTTGCATTCGACCTCTTTTCAGATTCTAGTCTTGTCCTCAGTCTGAGGTGTGGTACAGGTTCTGCATCTGGATCAGAAATGATAGTGTAATGATGAAAAAAAAACCTAAAAACACAACAATACTCAGGTTAAAATGTATATAATTTGATTCAACTTCTGATTTCGCACTTGCACAAACAGAAGAGTGAGAATCTGAACTAAATCAGATGACCAAACCAGAAGGTTAAATCACATAAAAAATGTAATTTTTGTGAACTCATCCTCGATTAGTTTTACCTTTCTTGGCTGTCGAGGCCTTGGCTTTACTCTTGACAGGAGACGCTTCTCAGAAGAGTAAAAACAATTTAATTTCCAATTATTTTGCATGTCACTGAGAAGACTGATGATTGACTTTATGCAAATTAACGAATGTCAGCGTCAGCGTAGTTACCTGTCTTCTCTGAGGCTGATTTTCTTTTCTGTCGTGCAGCTGCAGGCTCTAACGTAATGAAGAGAGAGTTGTGATTAGTGTTCTGGATAATTTGGGGAGTTTTTTTGTATATTAGCTGCTCCTTCAAACAAAAGAAGGAGGTTCTATGTGTTAAATATTTTACTATGACACCCGCTGGGTCAATGATGTTTTACCTTTCTTAGTAGCAGCTGCAGTTTTGGTTTTCTCTTTCACAGTTGGCTCTGCAAAAACACATGAAAGATATGAAAGAAATTAACATCCAGTTTGTTTTTTCCACGATGTATAAACTTAATATTCAACCAAAGTGTTGATTACCTTTCTTAGCCACTGCAGGACTTTTGGTTTTCTCTTTTTTTGCTGCTGGTTCTGTATCAAAACAAATACATAATAAACACAATATACTTTTAAATAAAATGAATATTCATTAATATAACTGTACAGTTTCTCACCCTTCTCTGCAGCGGCTGCTTTGGTTTTGTCTTTGGAAACAGCAGCATCTAGAATTGGCAGATGTGTTAAATTATGTTATTTTGCTGAAATGCTTAAATCTGTCTGCATGTTTACAGCAAAGCGCTGCTCCAATTGCTGTCTGGATCATTTGTAACAGTCCTCAAGTGTTCAGCACTGAAAACACCAAATTACTGAGCTGTAAGCATGAATTACCTTTCTTTGTTTTGTCTTTGGCCGCTGCTGGCTCTGAGGGGATAATTGGAGTGAAATGGCCATGCAGAGTTAATTTTCTATAATGAATGCATTTGTGAAGCACATTGTGCCATTTTACATCACTGTTATATGCTGCAGCTGCAGTTTGTTACAGGAAATATTTCAATTAGCTGACAAATAAAACACTTATTGGATGTGGAGATGCATAAACTGTAGTACCTTTATCTGCATCAGCAGTCTTGGCTTTCTTCTTTGCAGCTGGAAAAGAACCAGATATTAAATTAACTGTTCACTGCAGTAATTAAAAACAAAACAATTATGCAAGTGAGTTTATATTATTAAGCCGTTTCTACTTTTCTTTGTGGATTCAGCCTTCACGTCTTCTTTAACGGTCTCTGGTTCTTTAAGAAATAAGAGTTTAGGTAAGTTTTGCTTCACAAGCAGATATTACAGTAGAACATCCTAAATCTTAATCATTTATATTCTGAAGCGTAAGCATGATTTCTGAATAATAAAGATGTCCACATTGTTTCAATAGTGAAATATAAACGTCTAGATGCATAAAACCTGACCAGGAAACCAAAAGCAGGAGAGAAGAGAGGTTTATTATTGAGATTTGTCTGCACAGAGTTTCTGGATGTCCTTCCTAAACCTCTACAAGGGAATTTATCACTGTCTACCTTCATAATAGGACTTGGAAATATTTTACATTGTAAAATCTCTAATGCGTGGGAACATTATTTCAGGCATAAAATCATCTAGAAGTCTCATTTATCATTATTCTTTGCAGACTTGCCTGTTAAAGTCTGCTAAAAGTTTGCAGTCTGCACATTAGTTCTTCCCAACTCTTTTTTTTGTCAAACAATATTCCAATTACAAAAATTATGGAGCTTTTTTATGTCTGACAACTATAATGTTCCTGAATGAGAATGCAAACTCAACTCTGCTTTGGCAGCTAGTGGATCTTGTGATGAACAACATTGTTTATTGAGAGGAAAATTATCATTTAGCTCTTTAAATGCTGTGTAACTGTTTTTTATACAACATGTGTCTGATGTAGTTGTCATAAAACAATCAGTATTAATGCATTTACATGGCTGCCAGTATGGTGTCTGTTGGCTGTGACCCAAATATGAGATTATAGTTTGGTTGCTGCTTGGTTCTCAAACTGAAATGCTGCTCTTGTGGTGGTTAACTTCTGTGTTATGGACGTTTAGTTTAGCATAAGAATAAGATGTTATCAATATCTGTCACTTTAGAAAAGGAAAGTTTTGATCTGATTGGATTTTTACTGTGATTTGGTCAAATAAATCTGAGTCTCATCTCTACCAGACTCTTCCTCACCCGCAACTGGAGTCTGGACCTCAGGATGAACTGGAGGCTCCTGTTCTGTGGCTTTTGGCTTGACTGGTGGGATTGGTTCAACTGGCTGTGCCGGTTCAACTGGTTGGACTGGGGGGACCGGCTGGACTGGTTCTGGTGGGGGGGGCTGCATCATTGGCTGCATTGGCTGGTGATACGACTGATATTGTGCGTAGAGCGGCTGCATCGGCTGAGGCTGCATTGGTGGGGCGCCAGGATGAACAGGGTGGGCGGTCAAAACAGGAGCAGAAGGAGCTGAAAAAATGAGAAAACACATGATCACACTGTTTGTGAAATATATATCAAACTAATATCCCTTATGCCTGCAGCTGATAGGACAACAGTGTAAATACCTGTCATCGTCGGAGGAGGGTACGGGTTGTCTGTGACTATGTGATGAACTGGAAGATATAAATTTGAATTTGACATTTCAGCAAGTTGACATTTGGAGGTAAATTGAAGAGATCCACACATTTGAAGCAGGACGTCATCTCCAGAGTTATAAAATCAGACATTTGTATAATATAACTTTTCTACTTACCGTACCAGCCGGGTGGGGACGGGCAGTAGACTGGTGCAGGTCTGCAAGGACCAACTGAAACAAATAAAACAAAATATATTTACGTTAGTGGGTGTTGGTGTCATCGAAATGGATTTTGTACGAATATGTAAATGTGGAGGTGTCCCTCCAGCTTTCCACACAAAACAAATTATTTCATATTTATTGATGCATTTTACTGTACTTTATGTTGTTGTTTTTTTTGTGAAAAAAATATGTATTATACCTTCTTGTTCAGATTCTGGGACCTCTGCTTGTTTTGGGGTCTCTGTCTCTGTCAATAAAAATGACCAGATGGTTTACAGTGGTCTTGATATATATTTTACTTCTCACAGAATGAGTATGTCTGAATGAATCTCTTACCTGGTTTGGAAGTCTTTGTCTTTTCCTGTTTCTTGACTTTTTATCAGGATTTGAAAGAGAAAACTAAATTAAACTTGTGAAGAAGTTGTGAAAAAGTTTTGTAAATGACAGTCAGGTGTGTCCAGTAAAACGACTGCTCCAGATATTAATCATATAGCCAGTTTGTCGTTATGATTCATATGATTATTTTGTGAATCTTTCTGCAAATTTAAGGCAAGTTTAAACTCAGACCTAACCTCCAAGTCTGTTATACACCTGAAGTAAGTCTGGTTACCTCTGAGAAGAGCAGGAATTCTCCTGATCCTCTTCATTTTTGGCTCCAGACCTGCAACCCTGGGAAGAACTAGTCACAGCACGCACACATATTTTCATTTATGACACCACAGTAAGAGCAAGCATTAATAAATACATTTAGATTTCAAGTCATAGTGTGTATAAAGATGCAACAGTGTTTCGCGGTTACCTGTCCTTTTTGGCTTTTCCTCTGTCTTCACAGTTTCATGCTCTAAAAATCAAACATTAAAGGCAAAAACAAGCACATAAGTTGAAGGAACTTAACTCAGCTGTGCTTCATACTGCTATAACTATCTTAAAAAATTATAGGTTTAGAAGTTTAGAGACTTTTCTGGCCTGAACTCTACCTCTAAAGTAAAACTTTTCAGTCTGCTCCATTCAGTATTTAGGTTTGGCTTAAAGATACAGGTTGATCAAAAACACTAAATCAACAACTTCATAATCAAAGACTAGCCGTTCTTGTAGAAGACTCAATCAAAATTCCCCAACTAACACTTCTAAAATAAATACATCCTGGAAAAAACGCACAATACTAAATCTTAAAATAATGAGTTTTTTCTGGTGGCCATTTAGAGAATCAGTGAAAAAAGTAACATCTGCACGTTTAAGTAAAAGTATAGATGTTACTTTTTCCATTGATGCTGCTTTCTAATACTCTTGCACCGACATGATGTGTGTATAATTACTGTCCTTACTGAGAATCAGATCATTTTCATCAGTACCTTTTTTCCTTCTCAGAGCTGAAACCCTTTTTGGAGCATCTGCAGACACAGAAACATGAACATCACTGACAACACAAACGGACGCACTAAACACTGAGCTGCTCCACAGACGGTACGGTGCAAATAAAGCACATGAAGTTCATGCTGCTCTACCATTACTTGCACATACAAAACAGAATTTTAAACATAATTTTAGTGCAATAACTAAAACAAAAATCTTGATCTTAGTCTATTGTGTCTTTACCCAGTTAGTCTAAATGCAACATGTGACAAACTAACTCAAGTCTTTCATGTTGTTCACTTGGTTGCTTTATTTATGCATCAAGATGGACGTGCAGTGAAAGATAAAACTCCTCTAACAGCTGCAACATTTGATCTTGACACTAATGTGTGATGTGTTTACTATTAGAGGGTCTCATATCAACAGCTAATAATTTTTGGCTCACGTCTGCATACTAATTGCACATAGTTTAATGCTATAAGAGAGAGGAGATACTGAAAATGACAGGATCAATACATTAACTAAAACAGGATTGTACCTGCCCTTCTTAATCCAACTTTAAAGTTATTTGTGATGATAATATTGTGATTTTCTATAAATAAATTGTCAAAAAAAATTCTCAATCAAATACAGGGCAGAAAAAATACAGTTTTCATGCAATAAATTAATTGAAAACCTAAAAGTGCTTTTTATATTACATAATATTGTCTGTATGTATGCATATGAAATTCATTTAGTGTGGATGTCACACCTAAATAACAAAAAATAATTAAAAACAGATATTTTACCTAATTTTCTTGCAAAAAATCCACCTGCCTGCCCTGATTGAATGACTCTCTCCAATCTTTACAATATTTCTTACAGTGTCTCATATCTATGAACCACATTTTATTTATATTCTTATAAAAAAAAACCTGTTTTTTCATGTCTTTTAAAAGCTGAATAGAGATCTGTTCGAGCCAAAAAATCCAGTGTAAAACAAGCATTACTTTGATTACAGTATTGATCGTAGTGCTGTTGGATCTCTTGCTCTTCTTAAATTATTGTTTTTATTTCCCTTTCCTCTCCTATTCCTTTTTATTATCCCTAAAAATATACTGTCTCACTCAACACTCAACATAAGTATGTTCAATCTTGAATGTATGTATGATCTATGTTTTATGTGTACATGTGTACTGTGACATCTTATCGTATCAAGCCACCATTACCAGTAAACAGCAACAGTATTTCCTTCTGCAAATCATGCTGGTCTCCACTATTAACACCCTCTCTACTGACAGTGAGCGTGTTAAGATGAAGATGATGTGATGTCTTCTACCTTATATGAATATCACAAACCTTTTTTCTCTGCAGTCTTCACCACAGACTCTCTGATCTTTGCAGGCTGCGAGCAGGGACACACTGAAACCACAAAGCAGAGACGTTACTGAAGGTTACACTGAACGTAAATATGATAAAGTAGTAAAGTAGTAATTATGCTCCCTCTCTGACCTGTGGCCTCAGTCTTATGTGCTTCCTCCTCAGGCTCAGGCACAGGTTTGATCACATCCACCGTCGCCTTGTCCTCGTCGTCGTCTTCATCGTACTCCTCCTCTTTTTTATCTTCAGGCTCGTCTATAGATTTCTGGGGTTCAGCCGTCGGCTCCTCAACCTCATCCTCATCCTCATCCTCATCCTCACCCTCACCCTCATCCTCATCCTCATCCTCATCCTCATCTTCCTCCACAGGAGCAGCAGTCGGACTGGTAACTGATGGCGGAAGTAACAAGTGGCTTCAGCATAGATTTGTATTCATTTATATGAGGTGATTGATTACATTCAAAAAAAAAGGACCAATAAACTGACAGCAGTCAGGTTTTGTTTTTCTGCTTCAATCTGAGAGAAAAGTTTGAAATTTTAGATGTTTATTTTGTAATAATCACACATGTAGCACTAAGGTGGGTTTCATGTTCACTGTCATTCATCCTTTTCATCAACAGCTTCAGGCTCAGTTAAAGGTATACTATGCAGGATTTTCCTAAAAAAAACAATGCATACAAAAATAATCCCTCTCAATCGTCACTTATGACCCAGTAGAAGTGTGTGGTGGTGTATTTATCTACAAAGATTCTGCCCTCTGCCTGTATTTTCTTATTGTCTTATTATTTCGCTGTTTTCGGGACATTTCTGGGCATCAACCTTTGGGCAGTGGGTGTGTAGCTCCCAGCCAAAAACAGCATGCAGGGTGTGAGGTCGGGACTCGTAGCGATCAGGTTACATCTCTATCTCCGTCTCTCTCCTCTGCTCTGCTCTGCTCTCTGTCTCTGTGTCATGGATGTGTAAAGAGCAGCAGGTCTGTGTGTCTGTTTGACCAAGGGCGGGGCTGAGCTACACACACACAGAGCAGACAAGCCACAGCAGACAGGATGAAGCTCTGCAATCACACTAAATCTGGCAATGCAACACCTTCCCACAGGGTTATGAGGAGGTGTAGGCGTGTTTATTTGTGCCTTAGAACGTAACTGCTGTGAAACAATCAGAAAATAACATTTTATTTATTTGATTCACAGCTTTGTTCTCGCTACCGCCACTCCCTCTCTTCATTCACTCTCTAGCTCACTCGACCACCCCTGCTCCCTCTCTCTCTCTCGCTCTGGTGTCATTGAGCCGGGAGGAGGAGCAAACTTTGAACGGTGAGTTTTGAGACAGCAGCCGACAAATCCATAGTATACCTTAAATGCAGGACACATCTACAATTGTGTATAAAATTAAAATCTTGTCTTTTGTCATTCATGCAAAATGTCATCAATAATGATATAATAACAATACACCACATTTCTTGTCTGAAACATTAGAATACACTGGCTTTAGCTACAATTATAATAATCAAGTGGGTCAAGTGACATTTGGTTGTTCCACATCCACAAATGGTATTATGAAAACTATTTTATATAGATCTTCTTCTGCCTGGAATTATTAAATTGATTAATAACAGACTTCAAGAAGCTGCTGAAACAAAGACTGATGAGTTCTACATAGGTATGTTTTTTGTCTTGACATTTTTTTGGTTGTAACAAGTTGTTTTTTCTGCCTTATTATTGAGAGCACTTGGTGATGTTATTATTTGAATTTGACGTTTTCTCTTGTATTGAATAATGTTGATAAATGTTGACTTATTGTCATTTATGCCATTTAGCTAATGGGGGTCCAAACACATTCAGCCAAAACATGATTCCACAGGAATCTATCAAGTTAAATAACAAAATATGTGGAGGAGAAATCCCTGCAGTTTTGTGGTAAAACAGCATTTTTACTGGCTGAACCCTTCAGTGAATTATGTGGATTCTTCTTGTCTGATAAACTGCATGAAATAAATTATGACAGTGAAAAACTAACCTTGGATTTTTTTTTGTTGCATATTGTGAATAAACCTGAGACTGCAGACTGCAGAGCCTCTGAAGGATTTTACACAATATGAGAGTGTTAACGTTTTAACCCCTGACAGTACACATGAATGGTGTTTGACGTGTACAGTATGTTAGTTTCCATTGTCCAGCATAAAACAAATATTATTTAGTTGTATAATGACTATATTTTGCTGCTTAATAAACATTAAGCATTAAGAATAAACATAAAACATACTGTACACACTGAATTACAGCTGAAATGATGGCACTGACAACACATCTTAACTGAACCTCATTCATATGTGAAATAGTGCAACACTGGAACCAACTGTTTGGAAGTACAACAGCTAAATGACTGTGTGATACTCACCAGTTTCTTCTGTTTCAGCCTCTTCAGTCTGGCTCTCATCATCATCATCAGCCTGTCTGATCTCCTCTTCGTCCTCGTCTGTGTCTGCTACAGTCTTTGTCGCCTCCTTCTGGACAAGTAATGCTGCTACAGAGGGGGCTACAAATACAGAAACAAACACAGTGTAGTACAGCACGGTACAGTCACACAGATGTAAATCTTATTTTTTTAATGTGCTGTAATTTTTTGGGAAACAGAAGTGGGACTGATGTTTCAAAAAAGACAACAATGCCCCACATGAAACACACCACCACAACACAATTCTACTGCAAAATAAAGAATTTGGTTTCATTTTATTCAGTATTCAGTATTCAATATTCATTACTTTTTGTTTTTGTTGTTGTTTTTACTGTTCTTGTCCTACTTTTTAATCCCTTTCTCCTTCCCTATCATATTATTGCTTTAATATTGATACAATATTTTATAGAAGGATAGTTAAAATGTCAGATGTCACAACTGGTCAAGGCAGATGGCCGCCCACCTAGAGTCTGGTTCTGCTTGAGGCTTCTTCCCGTTAAAAGGGGAGTTTTTCCTTGCTGCTCATGGGGGAATGTTGGGTCTATGTAAATTCAAGAGTACAGTCTAGACCTGCTCTATGTGAAAAGTTCCCTGAGATAACTTTTGTTGTGATTTATAAATAAATCATTATTTCATATATAAATAAAATTGAATTGAATTGAATTGAATTATCTTTGTCATCTCTAAAGATGATTTGAAATGACACATGCCAGCCAATCAGAAATAAGCATCCTGTGTGGCCATGTTATGCTGTAATGTAATCAGAAAAAAACAACTGCTTTATTAAATGATGTTTGCATCTATATTGATTGTTTGAGTCTTTGCACACCTGAATGTGCTAATTACTACACTAGTTTATGTATGTAAAGGACACGTTCAAAATTTTTCAAGTCTTTTTCAAGTAAAACAACAGTCAGGAGCCCAAATGAACAGTGAAACATCCTCCTGTTCATACTGACCATTAGAAGATCCCTTCATAATGCATTTACGATGTAAGTGATGGGGGACAAAATCCACAGTCCTCCTTCTGTGCAAAAATGTATTTAAAAGTTTATCTGCAGCTAATATGAAGCTTCAGCGTCCAAATGAGTCAAATCAAGTAGATATCTTTCAATGTTACAGTCTTTTTAGTGTTTTTATTACTATACTTCCACCGCAGCTCAACAGGGAAACACTGTCCGAGGAAACACAAAGAGGGAATTTGATGCTAAAAAGACTGTAAATGGGTCAGATATCCACTTGATATGACTAGCACATGCTGTATACACATTTATTTTCTGATTTTCTTCTCTCCTCTGCAATGTAATTTAAAATAAAAGCAACAAATTATGCTGCACTGTACCTGTTAGCAAGACGCCTTCATCATAATCATCTTCCTTATCTTCATCATCATCTTTTTCATCCTCGTCATCCTCTAGGGAAGCTAAGGACTCTGATGTGATTTCATCTTTATCAACTGTGTCATCTTCTTGATCAAATGTGAACTCAAATGAGCTGGTTTCAAAGTCATCATCTTTATCATCATCATCATCATCAGTTGTGTCATAGGAGATGTCATCATCACTGAAGACAGTCTCTCCTTCAGACTCTTCATCTGTTTTAGAAGCAACGTCATGGTCATCATCACCTAAGACTCCGCTGTCTGTGCTCTCAAAGGGAGAAACGTCCACTTCTTCCTCCTTATCATCATCATCTTCATCTTCGTCATGGACGTCCTCCCAATCCTCATGCTCAAAATCGTCGAAGTCACTCTCAAAGTGGAGCTCGTCGTCTTTGAGGTCGCTGTCTTCCTCATCATCTTCATCGTCCGCAAAGTGGTCAGATGAGGCGACGGATATGTCCTCGTCTGATTGGTCCAGATCATCATCATCTTCATCATCATCATCCTTAGAGTCTTCACTCAGTTTGACGTCGTCTTCCAGGTGTTTGTCGTCATCGTCATCGTCATCAACTGCAGGCAGTGGAGGGAGCTCTTCCTCATCTGCGAGTTTGTGAACATCAACATCATCATCATCATCCTCATCATCAATGGCGACAGGAGGAAGATCCAGGTCGTCTTCGGTGTCTTCTGCAATGATGCCATAGCTATCAGATGATACGACACCCTCAGTTAATCTGTCATCCTCGGTGTCTTCTGCAATGATGCCATCGCTATCAGATGATACGACACCCTCGGTTAATCTGTCATCTTCGGTGTCTTCTGCAATGATGCCATCGCTATCAGATGATACGACACCCTCGGTTAATCTGTCATCTTCGTCGTCATCATCCACGCTCTCTTCCTCCTCCTCGCTGGAAAGAAGTGCAGATTCCGTGACATCCGAGGTGTCAGTGAATGCATCGTCACTGGTATCATCATCGTCATCTTCGTCCTGTTCGTCTTCATCATCTTCTTCTTCTTTTTCAGGGAGAGTTATGTCTTCGTCACTGTCTTCGATGTCAACAGGTACGTCAGACTCCGAATCAGGAGACACAGCTAACTCTTCATCCTCAGAGGTGGAACTAGGTTCAGGAGAAACTTCTTCATCATCATCATCATCATCATCATCATCATCATCATCCTCCTCAACAGCAGCAGGTTCCTCAGCAGACTCTTCTACATCATCATCATCATCTTCATCTTCATCTTCATCAACAGCATCTGCCTTCTCTTCCCCCTCCTCTTCATCATCATCTTCATCAGTCACAGGTGCAGGTGCAAGTGCTTCAGGTTCCATTTCCTCTTCCTCGTCTTCGTTCTCTTCATGCTCCACCTCAGCAGCCACATCCGCCTCCTCTTCCTCCTCCTCTGCCTTCACCTCATCCTCCTCTTCATCTGCAGCTGCTTCAACTGGTCCTTTTTCCTCTTCCTCCTCCTCTTCCTCTTCTGTTCCTTCTACCTCCTCCTCCTCTTCCACTCCTCCTGCTTCCTCCTCTTCCTCTTCCTCCTCCTCATCATACTCCTCCTCCTCATATTCTTCCTCTTCATATTCGTCTTCCTCGTCATATTCCTCATCATATTCATCCTCATCATACTCCTCTTCATCCTCTAGTTCTTCCTCCTCTTCTGCATACTCATCCTCCTCCTCCTCCCCAGCAGCCTCCATTTCATCTCCCTCTTGTCCTTCCTCCTCTTCATCCTCCGCAACTTCAACCACTGGTTGTGTCTTGGCTTGCATCCCTATAACTACAAGAAAGACATTAATGTCATTCTAACTGTCACATTAATGATGTGTTTGTCTGTAAAATAAAAATTAAATAAACCACTGAATGGAGAATTTGCAGCTGTGTCACATGTCTCTTGAGGTTTTGGAGACCTGGAAGTTCACAAATGATGTTGAGATAAATGAGTTAAATGAAATAGTCCAATAACTTCACACTAGATTTGTTTTCAATTACTGATGTACTGATGTTAAAGGACTACAATGAAACTTTAACATTTAAACCAGTTTAGCATCTTTCGTTTTATCCAGCAACAGTATTGATAGTGTGACCCAGATTTCTTAAAGGACAAGTTCACAATTTTTCAGTCTGTCTTAAAACAACAGTCAACAGGTTTCACTAGCTAGAATCATTCCTGCTGTTCATACTGGCCATTAAAAAATCCCTTCCAAAATTGTTTCTGATGTAAGTTATGGACAAAAAATTCCACAGTCCTCCCAGTCCCATCTGTGCAAAAATGATTTTAAAAGTTCATTTGAGGCAAGTATGAGGCTTCATTAGTCTGAATAAATCAAATCAAGCAGGTATCCTCCAAACTTACAGCCTTATACCAGTATAGTGATTCCTTGTTGAGCTGCAGTGGAAGAACAGTAAAAAAAAGGGCATTCTGTACTAAAAAGACTATCAATATCCTCTTGATTTGACTAATTTCGAGGTTTGAATCCATATTAACTTCATATAACCATTTGATTCATTTTTGCACAGAATACCGTAGATTGTGTTCCACATCACTTACACTGGGAAGGGATCTTTTAATGGCCATTCACTAGCAAGGACCACACCATCAACAAAATGCATTTGAATTATTTACTAAGGAAAACAATTGATGTGCATAGTTCTTCTGGTTGCTGACTGCGTTGTGGAAAAGCCTATGGGGAATCCGCCGTAGAACCCGGGCAACAGTGGACCCCCTCGGGGCCCTAGGAAGAAGAGGAAGAATCAGGAAGAAGCAGGGAGAGAGAAATAGGGTGGGGGGGAAGGGCGCAGAGTACGAGAATGAGAAAAGAGGAGAGGGTTGAGTGGTATTTATAGGAATGCCGGAAGTAGTGTAGTTGTGGTGTGGTCCTGCTCCTGAAACTTCGCTGAATAGCTTCAATTCACTAGCAAGGACCACACCATCAACAAAATGCGTTTGGATGTTTTATTAAGGAAAACAATTGATGTGCATAGTTCTTCTGGTTCCTGACTGCGTTGTGGGGAAACCTGTGGGGAATCCGCCATAAAACCAGTTACTTAAGATAAGATTGAGCAGATCTCAAATCTTTAAAATCTGAATGGGTGTAGCGATGATACGTTTGGGAGGAACAATGGCCCATGAATTGTATGAAGGCCGAAGTGGCAGCTCTGATCCTGAAGGAGTGTCCAGCAAAATGAACGGGAGAAATGCCAGACAAGTAGATACGTGGCGGAAATGCTTGTGGAGCCAGAAACGAGTAGCCACTTGTCCAGATTCAAAGATAAAGAGAGGATCTGTCAATGATAAACTGTGGGATTCTGGAAGTGCAAGTATTTTGCATTGGTCTCAGAAGGATTCAGCAGAGACTGAACTTTAACTTTACTGAAAGTAAAATAAGATATGGCTGACCGGATCTGTTTTAGTTTACTTTCAGTAGTCAAGTCAATTTTATTTAAATGGCGCCAAATCACAACTAAGTTATCTCGTGGCACATTTCGTATAGAGCAGTTGAAGACCATACTCTTATTTTACGAAAACCCAACATTCCCCCATGAGCAAGCACTTGGCAATGGCCATGAGGAAAAATTCCCCTTTAACGGGTGGAAACCTCGAACAGAACTGGGCTATAGGTGGGCGGCCATCTGCCTTGACCAGTTGGGTTGAGAGACAGGGAGATGGTGTCATCTTAGAAATAAGATAAGTCTGAAAAGCAGGCATGGCCGCTTGGGTCGGAGTGAGGAGTTGAGGCGGTGAATTCGGAGCATATGAGCAAACTGAAGAATGCAAGTGAGAACATGACTTCTACATTATTAGCAATGTGAGGAATGCAATATCTGGAGCAGATGGTGTGGACGCTGACTGACAGCAAATTGGCAGTAAGAGGAAGGCGGCAAGGATTTTTTTAGCTCATTCTTGTCATAAAAGTTCTCTGAGGAGTGAATTTAAATGAGAATGGTTGGACACCAGGCCCGGCTGTCAGTTAGGAGTTTACAGAAGAAGTAGATGCCACTAAGGTAAACATGGATGGTATGTGTTTGATGGCCATCACAGAAGGGATATATGTAATGAAACTGTCATTGTGACGAGATCGAATGACAGGTACGTTATGCTGTATATGTTGTGAAGCAATGATGCTGTATAGATCTCATGAACAGCTGGAGATGTTTTAAAGAATTTCCTGCAACTGCGTGATCTTGACTCGCCATTTGGAGAAGAACCATCATTTTGGAACCCCCCCAAACCAGCAGAAAGAACAGCATCTATGTAGAGCTGATGTTGTCTGGGGCATGTCTGCTGTGGTTGTTGGGAGTGGGCAGCGGGGGGCGTTGGCATTCTGGAGCCAGATGCCCTAGCTAAAGCTGGCTGCTGCAGTTGCTGGAAGTGGGCAGCAGGGGGCGCTGGCATCCCGGTGCCAGATGCCCTGACTATAGCCGGCTGCTGAGACTGCTGGAAGTGGGTGTCAGGGGTGCTGGCATCCCGGCGCCCGATGCCCCAACTAAAGCTAGCTGCTACGGTTGATGGAAGTGGGCGTCAGGGGGCACTGGAATCCTGTAGCCAGGTTCCCCTGATAAGGCGGGCTGTTGAGATTGCTGCAGCTGGATGGCAGGGGGCGCTGGCATCCCGGTGCCCAATGCCTCGACCAAAGCTAGCTGCTGCGGTTGCCGGAAGTGGGTAGCAAGGGCGCTGGCATCCCAGTGCCAGATGTCCTGACTCAAGTTGGCTGCTGCGGTTACTAGGAGTGGGCAGCAGAGGGCGATGGCATCCTGTAGCCAGGTTCCCCGGATAAGGCTGGCTGTTGAGATTGCCACAGCTAGATGGCGGGGGGCACTGGCATCCCGGTGCCAGATGCCCCGACTAAAGCTGCTGCAGTTACCGGAAGTGGGTGGCAAGGGCACTGGCATCCCGGTGCCAGATGTCCTGACTCGAGTTGGCTGCTGTGGTTACTGGAAGTGATCAGCAGGGGGCACTGGCATCCCGGTGGAATCCCGGTGCCCAATGCCTCGACCAAAGCTAGCTGCTACGATTGATGGAAGTGGGTAGCGGGGGCGCTGGCATCCCGGTGCCCCATGCCCCGACTAAAGCTAGCTGCTGCGGTTGCCGGAAGTGGGTGGCAAGGGCGCTGGCATCCCGGTGCCAGATGTCCTGACTCGAGTTGGCTGCTGCGGTTACTAGAAGTGGGCAGCAGGGGGCACTTGCATCTTGTAGCCAGGTTCCCTTGACAAGGCTGGCTGTTGAGATTGCCACAGCTGGATGGCGGGGGGCGCTGGCATCCTGGTGCCCGTTACCCCGATTAAAGCCAGCTGCTGCGGTTGATGGAAGTTGATGGCAGAGGGCGCTGGCATCCCGGTGCCAGGTTCCCCTGATAAGGCTGGCTGTTGAGATTGCAGCAGCTGGATGGCGGGAGGCGCTGGCATCCTGGTTCCCAATGCCTAGACCAAAGCTAGCTGCTAGCTAGCTGCCCTTACAGTTGACTACTGTGGTTACTGGAAGTGGGCAGCAGGGGGCACTGGCATCCCGGTGCCCGATGCCTCGACCAAAGCCAGCTGCTGCGGTTGATGGAAGTGGGTGGCGGGGGTGCTGGCATCCCAATGCCCGATGCCCCTACTAAAGCTAGCTGCTGCGGTTGCCGGAAGTGGGTGGCAAGGGCGCTGGCATCCCGGTGCCAGATGCCCTGACTCAAGTTGGCTGCTGCAATTACTAGAAGTGGGCAGCAGGGGGCGCTGGCATCTTGTAGCTATGTTCCCCGGACAAGGCTGGCTGTTGAGATTGCCACAGCTGGATGGCAGGGGGTGCTGGCATCCCATTGCAAGGTTCCCTGATAAGACTGACTGTTGAGATTGCTGCAGCTGGATGGCGGGGGCGCTGGCATCCTGGTGCCAGGTTCCCGTGATAAGGCTAGCTGTTGAGATTGCTGCAAATGGATGGCGGGGGGCGCTGGCATCCTGGTGCCCAATGCCTAGATCAAAGCTAGCTGCTGCGGTTGATGAAATTGGGTGGCAGGGGTGCTGGCATCCTGGTGCCCGTTGCTCCGATTAAAGCTAGCTGCTGCGGTTGATGGAAGTGGGTAGCGGGGGGCGCTGGCATCCCGGTGCCAGATGTCCTGACTTAAGTTGGCTGCTGCAGCTACTAGAAGTGGGCAGCAGGGGGCGCTGGCATCTTGTAGCTATGTTCCCCGGACAAGGCTGGCTGTTGAGATTGCCACAGCTGGATGGCAGGGGGTGCTGGCATCCCATTGCAAGGTTCCCTGATAAGACTGACTGTTGAGATTGCTGCAGCTGGATGGCGGGGGCGCTGGCATCCTGGTGCCAGGTTCCCGTGATAAGGCTAGCTGTTGAGATTGCCGCAAATGGATGGCGGGGGGCGCTGGCATCCTGGTGCCCAATGCCTAGATCAAAGCTAGCTGCTGCGGTTGATGAAATTGGGTGGCAGGGGTGCTGGCATCCTGGTGCCCGTTGCTCCGATTAAAGCTAGCTGCTGCGGTTGATGGAAGTGGGTAGCGGGGGGCGCTGGCATCCCGGTGCCAGATGTCCTGACTTAAGTTGGCTGCTGCAGCTACTAGAAGTGGGCAGCAGGGGGCGCTGGCATCTTGTAGCTAGGTTCCCCGGACAAGGCTGGCTGTTGAGATTGCCACAACTGGATGGCGGGGGGTGCTGGCATCCCATTGCCAGGTTCCCTGATAAGACTGACTGTTGAGATTGCTGCAGATGGATGGTGGAGGCGCTGGCTTCCTGGTGCCAGGTTCCCCTGATAAGGCTGGCTGTTGAGATTACCACAACTGGATGGCGGGGGGCGCTGGTATCCTGGTGCCTGTTGCCCTGATTAAACCTAGCTGCTGCAGTTGATGGAAGTGGGTGGCGGGGGGCACTGGCATCCCGGTGCCAGATGTCCTGACTCAAGTTGGCTGCTGCGGTTACTAGAAGAGGGTAGCAGGTGGCGCTGGCATCCTGTAGCCAGGTTCCTGGGATAAGGCTGGCTGTTGAGATTGCCACAGCTGGAATGGCGGGGGGCACTGGCATCCCATTACAAGGTTCCCTGATAAGACTGACTGTTGAGATTGCTGCAACTGGATGACGGGGGGAACTGGCATTCTGGTGCCAGGTTCCCCTGATAAGACTGGCTGTTGAGATTGCTGCAACTGGATGGCGGGGGGCGCTGGCATCCCGGTGCCCAATGCCTCGACCAAAGCTAGCTGCTACGGTTGATGGAAGTGGGTGGCGGGGGTGCTGGCATCCAATGCCAGATGCCCTGACTCGAATTGGCTGCTGTGGTTACTGGAAGTGGGCAGCAGGGGGCACTGGCATCCTAGTGCCCAATGCCCCGATCAAAGCTACCTGCTGCGGTTGATGGAAGTGGGTGGCAGGGGCGCTGGTATCCCAGTGCTCAATGCCCTGATCAAAGCTACCTGCTGTGGTTGATGGAAGTGGGTGGTGGGGGTGCTGGCATCCCATGCCAGATGCCCTGACTCGAATTGGCTGCTGTGGTTACTGGAAGTGGGCAGCAGGGGGCGCTGGCATCCTAGTGCCCAATGCCCCGATCAAAGCTACCTGCTGTGGTTGATGGAAGTGGGTGGCGGGGGCGCTGGCATCCCAGTGCCTGATGCCCCGACTAAAGCTAGCTGCTGCAGTTACCGGAAGTGGGTGGCAAGGGCACTGGCATCCCGGTGCCAGATGTCCTGACTCGAGTTGGCTGCTGTGGTTACTAGAAGTAGGCAGCAGGGGGCACTGGTATCTTGTAGTCAGGTTCCCCGGACAAGGCTGGCTGTTGAGACTGCCAAGGCTGGATGGCAGAGGTTGCTGGCATCCCGGTGCCCAATGCCTCAACCAAAGCTAGCTGCTGCGGTTGATGGAAGTGGGTGGCGGGGGTGCTGGCATCCTGGTGCCCAATGCCTCGACCAAAGCTAGCTGCTGCGGTTGATGGAAGTGGGTGGCGGGGGGTGCTGGCATCCCGGTGCCAGATGTCCTGACTCAAGTTGGCTGCTGCAGTTACTAGAAGTGAGCAGCAGGGGGGGCTGGCATCCTGTAGACAGGTTCCCCAGATATGGCTGGCTGTTGAGATTGCCATAGCTGGATGGCAGGGGGGCGCTGGCATCCTGGTGCCAGGTTCCCCTGATAAGGCTGGCTGTTGAGATTGCTACAGGTGGATGGCAGGGGACACTGGCATCCCGGTGCCAGGTTCCCCTCATAAGGCTGGCTGTTGAGATTGCCACAGCTGGATGGCAGGGGGTGCTGGCATCCCAGTGCCAGGTTCCCTGATAAGACTGACTGTTGAGATTGCCGCAGATGGATAGCGGGGGGTGCTGGAATCCCGGTGCCAGGTTCCCTGATAAGGCTGGCTGTTGAGATTGCCGCAGCTGGATGGCAGGGGGCGCTGGCATCCCGGTGCCCAATGCCTCGACCAAAGCTAGCTGCTGCGGTTGCCGGAAGTGGGTGGCAAGGGCGCTGGCATCCTGGTGCCAGATGTCCTGACTCAAGTTGGCTGCTGCGGTTACTAGGAGTGGGCAGCAGAGGGCACTGGCATCCTGTAGCCAGGTTCCCCGGATAAGGCTGGCTGTTTAGATTGCACCAGCTAGATGGCGGAGGGCACTGGCATCCCAGTGCCAGGTTCCCCTCATATGGCTGGCTGTTGAGATTGCCACAGCTGGATGGTCGGGGGTGCTGGCATCCCGGTGCCAGGTTCCCTGATAAGACTGACTGTTGAGATTGCCGCAGCTGGATGGCAGAGGCACTGGCATCCTGGTGCCAGGTTCCCCTGATGAGGCTGGCTATTGAGATTGCCGCAGCTGGATGGTGGGGGGCGCTGGCATCCCAGTGCCAGGTTCCCCTGATAAGGCTGGCTGTTGAGAGTGCTGCAGGTAGGTGGCGGAGGGTGCTGACATCCCAGTGTTGTTTGCCCTGGATGATGTAGGCTGCTGGTGTTGGTGTTGATAAATTTGTAACCTGGTGCTTGTAAGGGCAGACATTACTGAAGTGACTTTAGATCAGTTTTATTAGTAATTGGCGACCAGGTGCACATAACGATAGAAGTTACCAAAGTGAAGTTAGATTAGTTCTAACTTGGAACCCGGTGCATGTCACTGCAGATGTTACCGAAATTATATTAGATAAGTTGTATTAGTGACGTGCGACCCGGTGCATGTAACAGCAGACGTTACTGAAATGACGTTAGATTAGATGTGCCAGGTTCCCCTCATAAGGCTGGCTGTTGAGATTGCCACAGCTGGATGGCCGGGGGTGCTGGCATCCCAGTGCCAGGTTCCCTGATAAGACTGACTGTTGAGATTGCCGCAGATGGATAGCGGGGGGTGCTGGAATCCCGGTGCCAGGTTCCCTGATAAGGCTGGCTGTTGAGATTGCCGCAGCTGGATGGCAGGGGGCGCTGGCATCCCGGTGCCCAATGCCTCGACCAAAGCTAGCTGCTGCGGTTGCCGGAAGTGGGTGGCAAGGGCGCTGGCATCCTGGTGCCAGATGTCCTGACTCAAGTTGGCTGCTGCGGTTACTAGGAGTGGGCAGCAGAGGGCACTGGCATCCTGTAGCCAGGTTCCCCGGATAAGGCTGGCTGTTTAGATTGCACCAGCTAGATGGCGGAGGGCACTGGCATCCCAGTGCCAGGTTCCCCTCATATGGCTGGCTGTTGAGATTGCCACAGCTGGATGGTCGGGGGTGCTGGCATCCCGGTGCCAGGTTCCCTGATAAGACTGACTGTTGAGATTGCCGCAGCTGGATGGCAGAGGCACTGGCATCCTGGTGCCAGGTTCCCCTGATGAGGCTGGCTATTGAGATTGCCGCAGCTGGATGGTGGGGGGCGCTGGCATCCCAGTGCCAGGTTCCCCTGATAAGGCTGGCTGTTGAGAGTGCTGCAGGTAGGTGGCGGAGGGTGCTGACATCCCAGTGTTGTTTGCCCTGGATGATGTAGGCTGCTGGTGTTGGTGTTGATAAATTTGTAACCTGGTGCTTGTAAGGGCAGACATTACTGAAGTGACTTTAGATCAGTTTTATTAGTAATTGGCGACCAGGTGCACATAACGATAGAAGTTACCAAAGTGAAGTTAGATTAGTTCTAACTTGGAACCCGGTGCATGTCACTGCAGATGTTACCGAAATTATATTAGATAAGTTGTATTAGTGACGTGCGACCCGGTGCATGTAACAGCAGACGTTACTGAAATGACGTTAGATTAGATGTACTAGTAACTTGCAACCCGGTGCATGTTACTGCAGATGTTACTGAAATGATATTAGAGTAGTTGTATTGGTAATGTGCAACCTGGTGCATGTAACGGCAGACGTTACCGAAGTGACGTTAGATTAGTTATATTAGTAAAAGACAAGCCGGTGATGGTAACTATAGATTTACTAAAGTGACATTAGACTGGTTATATAAATAACTTGCAACCCAGTGCAACTGACGTAGGCGTAACTGAAGTGACATTAGTTTAGTTTTATTAGTAACTGGCAACTCGGTGCCAGTAACAATACGTTCATTAAAGAGGCATTAGATTACTGAGGCATTACTGAAGTGACGTTAGTAAGAATATCTAAGTGGGTAACTGGCAACCCCGTGTCTTTAGTTGAAATGGCTGGATGTTTCTGAAGTGTTGTGAGAATAGCTGACTTTTCTTCTCTAAAATGAAAAAATAATGGAGAACAGAACAAGAATTTGGCAACCCGGTGCCGGTAATCACAGATTTACTAAAGAGGTGAAATTAAATTGATGGAGAATAGAATAAGAAATTGGCAACCCAGTGCCAGTACACAGAAACTAGATAAATTGGGGATGGAATGATAAGAAAAGGGGTTGTTGAAGTGAATGAGGGAAACCTGCAAACCTGGCATCTTGGTGCCAGTGGTTTGTTTACTGGGAAGTTTGTGTAGAGTAAGGAACTTGAGGCTGCTAGAAAAGTTGCTGATGATGCAGGTTGTGGCTGTGGAGGCAGCGGTGGTTCTAGGATGTCATGCTTGTCAACTCTGGTGGTGACTGGCTCTGGCAATGAATCCGGAAGCGCAGGAGGTTTGGTTCTCTTAATATATCCATGGGTTCGGTGACTGTTGTTGATGCTGAGTGTAGATGAAACAGTCCGACTTTATTGTTGCTGTGGTTGAAGGGAATGCCTTCCCTTACGAGAATCGTTGGAGACGGGCGACAGTTCAGTCTCTGATGTCGGGCTCCTTTTGTGGATGTAAAGACAGCCGAGTCAACAGGAGGGCGCACCGTGGGTTCACGGTGATGGATAATAATCCAGACTGTAGAGGGCAGCTGATGAGGAGAAGTTGAAGCTGCCTGCTCCCACGGCTATGACTGTCGCATCCACAGTTTTTTGGCCCTCACTGATGGAGGAGAGGAGGACTGAGATCTACCAGGAGAGTCACGTTAGGGAAACATGAGTGGAAGTGCCCATGAAGCCAGTATGTGCACTGCTGAGCACAGCAGCTCCACTGGTGCGCTCTTTGGTGTGACTGCTGTGTCGTGGCTGCAGGAGAGGAGAACTGGTTTCAAACAAATCTTCATCTGAATCAGACGTGTTGATCTGCAGTTCGTGATCCATGGTGAGTTGAGTTTTTGAAATCGGAATTCCAACATTTGTCCAAGTTTTTTATAATGTAATCATGCAATTATGCATTTGTCTGTCAAGAAATTTGAGACAAAACTGCTAATATCTGGTGGTAGCTTGAGCTTGTTTCTGAGAAATTAGACTGAAGCTGCATGCACGTCAAGCGTGGGAGATGAGGAGAGGGTTAGGTGGTATTTATAGGATTGCCAGAAGTAGCGTAGTTGAGGCGTGGTCTTGCTCCAGAAACTTCGCTAAATAGCTTCAATTAAGAACAAGATGAACGATTACAGCAAGCAAAGCGTGTTTCTGTTTTCATATGTGCACCTGAATATTGTTTAAAGAAAGACAGGGAAAATCAACCTTTCCTTTAATGTGTTGCTTACATCACAACTTCACCCTTTTGGGGTTCAGACTCCCCTGTTACACAACAAACTGGTCCCCATACAACAATGGCAGGTCAGAACTAAAGTTACCCTGAGGTAGGGCTGTGCGATATAATATATATCATGTGACAAGAGAAGAATGTCTATCGTTTCATATTATGCTCTATCGTTTATATCATTGTGACGCAAATAACATTCTTTACGACAATATTTTTCATCATTTGGATTCTGTACATCCGTTGTGCCGATTACATTGATAAATTACTCTTCTTGGCTTTTTACTCACAAAGCTTTTATTGCACTTACATAAACATAATGAGTTTAGTTGTTGTCAACTCTCCTTTGTCTGTCCGTCTCTACTCTGCTGCCCTGCATACGCACAGAGGGCTCAGTCCCACCCGCACTGAGAAAGAGCAGCGAAGCAGCAACATGGCAACCATAAATGAAAGCAAAATGTGGCAGAGACTGTCTTTAATTGAGTTATTTACCAAATTTATGTGCACTCTTTTAATTCCAGCTAAGTGTGTGAGAGTCTCTGTTGCGTTTTGCTGTAATTATGGTCGCGCTATTCTCCACTGCTCTCTATAGTCCCTTAGGCCCATATTCAGACCATCAGGTGGTGCAGAGTCCAGCCACAGTGTTGAGCGGAGGGGTGTGGGCGTGTTTGTGCTTTAGAACTTAACCGCTGTGAAACAATCAGAAAATAACATTTTATCGATCTGATTCACCAGCTTTCTCACTACCAGCGCTCCCTCTCTTCATTCACTCTCTAGCTCGCTCGACCACAGCTGTTCTCTCTCTCTCTCTCTCTCTCTCTCTCTCTCTCTCTCTCTCTCTCTCTCTCTCTCTCTTTTCTCTCGTCTATTTAAAAATGAGTCGTGAAGCCGACAGAAAAGTCTAACTTAACTTTTAATGTTATCAAACGGAGAGAAATGTCCTCCCCTCCACCTAGTAAAATTAATTAATTAATCAATTAAAATGTGCTATACGGGGATAGGTATCCTTATCGGGGTATGAAATGACCTATATCAGTATATGAGATTTTGGTTATATCGCCCAGCCCTACCCTCAGGCAAGAGGGCATTAATGGGCTACTCCAATATTACAAGTCAATAAACTATCAATAAACTGCAAGAGTCCCAGACGACATTGTGGATTTCCTCCAACTAAAGCGATATTTTATACCACAGTGTAGTAATAAAACTTAGTTACACAGCATAAATAAGATGTTTGGTAGACTAAATAGGATTACAAAACAAAAATAATCTCTGTAGTTTAAGAGGATGCACTTAGCTTGTGAAGTAGCTATTAAAAGAAAATTAGCATCTGATCAGTCAGTAACAGAGATATTTCCCTGTTCATGTTGTGTGTAAACAGACAGGAGGTACATACCTTTACTTCGGGATGGTAGAAATTCTCCTACAACATAAATAAAGGAATAGAAATCAGCAACAAAAGAAAACAAAACAAATATGCAAATTTAACTGGATCCATCCAGTATGCTACAGTATGGACATCCATTCACATACAGTACATTGACAGGTTTTGCAGTTTTAATAGCTTAGTGGCAGCTGTTATGAAGAAAAGTTTGATAGAATCAAACCAGCTTCTATGAGATTTCAGTATATTAGTGCAGCAGAATAATAAGACACAACACCTAAGTTTAGCTTTTGTTGAACACTGGTTGAGTACTGTTGTTGCCTCCATTAGTTGACTGTTACTGGGGATAAGGAACAAGATTGTGATTATCTATTAGATTATCTATCAAGAGTTAATCTGCATGATTATAGAAAAATAGCACTTATAAAGTACCTTTTGCTTTCTTAATCTTCACCTCCACTTCCTCCTCCTGCTCCTCCTCCTCCTCCAACCATCTTGAATCTTTGAGATGGTTCAATAGATTAAGTCATCTTGAAACTACCACCATAATAAATGTCTCTGGCCATGTTGTCACCTGTACGGTATGTCTTTCTACAGTCCCTCATACACACACTTTCTGTGAGCTTTTAACAAAACAAAAAAGTAGCTGTAAAGTAACTGAACTGTGTCTGTGAGGGTAGCAGCTTCTTCCAATGGCATCATTATCCATCACACGAATTTTCACAAAGATTTTTGCCTCGTAAAGTCATGTAAAGAAAACATGTTGTACATGTGCTGTTCAGTGTAGTGAACAACAGTTGTCAAAGCATTGGTGGGTCTTTATGAATGATCTCAATGGGTGTTTAAATGAGCATACACATATCCTACAGATAAACTTGTGGCAAATACATTTTTAGGTTTATATTTTTAATGTTGTCTGTACACTGTATGTAAGGAAAAGCACATGTAATGCAGCACAGCATGAACAAGATGTTCAAATAGCAGCAAGCAAGGCTTCATTTCATTTCTGCAGCTGAATGAATGATCATTGCACAGGAAATAGAATCACTACAAACCTTTTTTTCTCACTGCGTATAGATTTCCTAAAGAAGAGGAGAAGGAAATGAGTAAATGCACTGCAACGTCGTGATTTTATCAGATAAACTAAATCCCAGATGTTCTTTTTGTAGCTTTATGGAAGCTTTATGTGCACTGTGAATGAGTGTACCATCGTCTTCTTCAGGAGCAACCAGGTTGGCAGCAAATTTTAATATTGCACTGAACATGTTTGTTGTTTCCTCCAAGACGTAGTTCACCGCATGCACAGGGTCTGAGCCGATCTTGGTGAGGCCTCCTGGTTGAACATGAAGACAAACACACAAACACATCGGTTGATTTAGTTACTCGTTTAGTTAAAATTACAATCATACAGTTGATTCCCTGGTTATTCTTGACCAAACCAAACAAATCCCATTTCAGTCAGAGTTTCTTAACTCTCACTCAATGCTCTGTTATCAGCTTTACCTGCATTGAGGAAATGTCACAAACATAAACTCTAAAGCAAAGGGTTAAACTGGGGTGGGGCTACAGGAGTTGAACTCATAAAGCTGAATCTGGATTTAAGGAATTGATTAGTGTCATATTAAGAGCAGAGCTTACCCACCTCCCAGTTTAACCACAGCCAAAGGCCTTCAATATAACACATTGCTGTGCAAAAGCGTTTATAATTCACACTGACCCTCATTCATCAAGTTATTAGAGATGTGTTCCAATCTGCTTTTACTGTAAATATAACGCCATATTGTGTTTTTCTCATTACATTTAAGTTCTAAAAGGTGATTTTAACAGGTTTCTCAATGGGAAACACAGTTTGTGAGATGATTTCATTAAACAGACAGAAAGATTTGTAAGACTCTTCCACAGTTTCTGTGACAGTTTGATGAAGGAGGGCCAGTGTTCCCAGTGCAACCATTACTGAAACATTGTTTGTTTTGAATCAGGGCAGAAGATTCAGAAACTGTGTGAAAGCTGAATATTAAATTAGCATTTTCATGTAGCTATTAACTGCATCAGTCAAACATATTTCCACTTCTGATTTTCATCGTTTTCAAACATGTGAAGCCTAAACTAAGACACTCACAACACTGAATTCAACCGTATCTATCTTCTACAAAAAGCAAACAGCTAAACTATTCACTGGGAAATATAGTTTATATAAATATATATAAAATATATATTTTATAAAAAATATATTTAAAAAACATAAATATCAGAAAAATATATCAGTAAGATGCATTTAAAATAGGATTATCCTGTCTGTAAAATAAGATAAATCAAAATCTTCTGACATTTCTACCTTAATATTTTAAATCCATCTTACTGATATATTTTTCTGATATTTTTCTGTTTTTTGATGTTTGTGCTGAATGAAATCAAACTCATCTGAAGTTCAAATATTCAAAACCATCTTTTTCTTTGAAACCTAAATATTTGTGGTCTTTAAATATCTGAACATTTGTTTTCCTCACACGTAAATATGCAACATAAAAAATACAAGATAAACATGCTAAAGTAATGATACATAAATGTCTTTTCTACACAATAAAGTATTGACATCAGAGCATATTACTATACATCTGAACACTTATTGTCAATATCAACCATGAGTGCAGCCTGCATTCAACAACCATCCACAGGTGGCTGTGAAGCACGTTCTAACATTGATAACTAATATTAGCAGTCAATGTTAGGTAATTAATTAGTAGTTTTTATCTGCAGCTCCAGAAAAAGCTCCTGGTCTGAGGTTAGTAAGGTGCCTTGCCTCTATGCCCTGATTCCTTTAAAGCCTTCCTGACGGCAGAAGGCGGGTGACCTGGTTGGATGAGAGACAGTGGCAATAAGCAAAGAAGTCAAGCACCATGGTGAGGCAAAAAGAGGAAGAAGGGGTTAAAAGAAGAAGGAGAAGGAAAGGTGCTGTAAAGCGTTTCTGTGTTCACAATGTGATGGGATGATGACAATTAAGATATAACATACTACTGCTTGTAATTTGGTAAGAAAACATGGATTTTAATCAAAACTGTGGCTGAGAGGACAAAAGAGAAGTTGATATTTCTCTTAAAATCGATGCACACATGATGTGAATGTCTGCACTGCTATGTTTTGGCTTTGCTGCTGGGTTCTTCCAGCTTCTTTCAGTGAGAATCATTTGTAATAATTGTAATAATTAAGGAAATTAAGTTTTAATGAAGGAAGATGTTCTTGTTAGAGTTAGAGAATTAAGTAGAGCTGACCACAAGAAAAATTAATTAAGTTTTAGAAGCATTGTTACTTAAGTTCTTTTTAATTTTACGAGGAGAAATTGAACCAGTGCTTGCAACTTATTGACATATGAACATATGAACACAGTATATTAATAGATCTAATACCAACGCAGTTCAATGTGCTGAACAGAAACATAAAGATATAAAATCATATAGAAGTAAAAGAAAAAAAGAAAGATGTAAAAAACAATTTATAAGGTTTTACCTAGGACTTTACTGGTTATGTGTTTAACCAGTTACAATTAATGATGCTGTGATATTAAACAGTCATGAGATTACTGCTCTTCATCATAAAATAACAAACTAATTTGTTGGTTTGTACAAGTGCTGCATTAAAACTACATGTACCACCATGAACCAGACATGAGTTTCTGCTAAAATGTTTGACTGACTGTTGGTTTTTGTGATTTTCTGTTATTTATATACTGTGAGGATGTCTGATGTCTATGCTAAACAGGGTCATAGTTCCATAACTTTATGTTAACGTGTGAATGCATGAATGTATATAAATGCTCCCTGCAAGTCAAAAGCTTGAACTGTATTCCAGTAGAGCCCCAGAATAAAAATATAGACCTGTAAATGTGCAAAATATGTCTGCTTTAAAGAAACCAACAAGAAGCAAGTGTTTCTGCTTGCATGACACTTCTGTAGACAAAGTAGTCCTTAAATGTTCTGCTAGAATCCACTAGCAGCTATGCTAATTATGATGTAATTCATGACATTGCTGACCATATACACATGACATGATGTTACAGAAACACCTTCTCAGTTAACAGCTACCTTCTCACTCCTGTTCTTTAGATCTATACCCTCCATGCTGAAACACTGCAAGCCAAACTGACCCTTCTGGTGGTTCAGTGTTCAAACTAAAGGCAAAATAAAGACTAAATAAGCAACCTCTGTGGAAATCAATCTTGTGTGATCACTTAATAATCTATAAATGCAGTGCAAAATCCTTAGACATTACAATAACATCCTGCACACTTTGTAGTAGAAAACAATAAAATCTTTAAACAGCAATATATATATGATAATTATAATAATAATTATAATTAACACTGATATGTTACAGCATGTAAGTAGCCTGGTTGCTGAACTTGTGATGAGTGACACTTCAGAGTTAGTTTTGGGCTGATATTATGTGCCAACATTACCACAGAGCTGGCTGGAGTGCCACTAACTGGAGCTGAAAGCTGTTAAAAATTAATTCAAATTCTAACCCTCAAAACTGGCAGCCATTTATGAACCAGAGCCAGTCCACATTTGATTCTCTGGTGCCAAAACTCAGCCAAGTGAGCCAACGTTTAGCCACAGTGTGCCTGACTTGTCTGGCTGAGTAAAAGCTGGCTGTGTCAACATGTATTTATAAAACTCAACCTGGCAGTTTATTTCCCAATTTCAGTTGAGAAGAAACTAAAACTTCTTTCACAACACTGTAGCTCTTCTTCTTCAGCGTCTGTTTCCGTTGAACACACGCCTTTACGTGAAAGTCGAGAGGCGACAATGAGCAACAAACATCTCTCCTTACCTGAAAACGTCTTGTAGTCCATCAGATCAAACATGATGACAAAAACACAAGACCACGTAATGACGAGAGCCAGGACCAAGATCCAGGCCAGCGGTGAGCTGAACGTAGAGTAGAGGTCATCTATGAAAGTTTTCTTGGACGTCCGCGTAAGTGGCGACACGGCGTCTCCGTTCTTGGTGTCGATGACCATGGTGGTCGTGGTGGTCGATGACCGAGCTGAGGGGAGAAAAGCATTAAATATTAGTAGCAGTTGAAACTTTTATTGAAATGCTGCTGTTTGTGATGTTCTTGAGTCATACTGAGAGTTGTTTCTAATATTTTGTCCACCTCAGTTATATCAGTGAGGGTGAATTAAATCTTAGAAACATGTCTGATGCAACACAGTTCAACAGCACCACAATCCACAGCTTCAAAATTGACCATAAAATTTAATCAAACTGGCAACCTGGTGAACTTCTTATGTTTTGTTTTCTGTTTTTGGGGGGTTTTTTTCTTGAAATATGAAGTCTGATCATGAGAAAACGTTTGTGATGTTGAGTTGACAAAATACTGTAATTATTCTGTGATTCTGAGAGATTGTTTGGCGCCTTGTAATGTGAGGATCAAGGGAGAATTTGCAATCAGGGTATTCCTCTAATGATCTAATGATCACAAGTAAACAATCCATCTCCTCTCTACAGCTTTCTGTGAGGAAGTGAGAATACATTTACTGTTTCCTTTCCCTGTTTGGAAATGATTACATGGCCTTGTTATACACTCACAGACCTAAATATAAACCTCCCTCCTCACTCTATGTTCTCTGCATACAGCAGCAACTCAGTTTACTACAGATTACCAACAATAGGCTTGATCTCACAGCATGATCGCGAGTATAATAATTAAATAGCAGTGGGTAGAATAATGTTACACACTGCTTGGGATAAAAGCAGAAAAACAGACTCAGAAGTGAAAACTAGAACAGCATGAAACAGCAATTACCAAATGAACACAGCAGGCCAAGAGAGAGAAGGAAGAAAGGTCAAACAGGGGAACTATAAATGACTACCGAAGCAAAATAAAATAATAAAACTGTCAAAGAGTCTGAATACGCCTTGAATGGACCTGAGCAAAAGTCACCTCATAAAAATATTTTCCATACAAGGAGGCTGCTGCATCACTGCTGATGTGTTGAGTTAGAAAAACATAATGATATTTAAGGATCCCTTTAATATCTGCCATTCATGACCATGATGATCTGTTATGATGGAAAGGTAGTTTAGAGAACAGAGACAGGTCTGTTACTGAGTCTACATTTGGTTGAATTCTGCAAAAAACAGTTTATTTTTCTGGCCACTGAGTGTCTCTTTAGTTACAGTAGAGATGAATATCTTGTTAAAGTACTTCCTGTAGTATGTTTCAGTTCTATTAGAGAGAGTCTGATGTGGTGGGAAAGTCTACAGTGACTGTGGGGTGCATTAAAGATAACAAAGAAAGCTGCCGTTGTCCTGGTTTTCAGTCATATTTACACTTTATTTAACATTACAGAAAACATCTTGGCATTAAAACTGCATCTAAAGATTTTAAACCACCAGGAGACAGAAAAACATCCAAACAAGCTGACAGATACACAGCCACCACATATCACCAGCATAAAGTTGTCATGCTAACATGTTAGCAACAGCTACCTACATCCAAACATCCGACAAACACTATAATTCATTTGCAGTCATGTTTCTGGCCACCTGATAGATGGAAGTTGAAAATTCACTCTGTTTATCTCTGGTTTAATCTCAATTTAGTGTCTGTCATTAAAAAGCTCAACTCTTGGATGTTATTGTTCATGTTTTCTGTATTATGTACAACACACTCACATTACACAGGGTGGTTTTGGGAAGAGCTGCAACGACAGAAAATTAATTTTGCCAATTAATTAATTGACAAAAATGACAAACATTTGTTGGTTCAATGCTCTAAATTTGAGAATTTGCTCTTCTTTGTCATACATTACTATAAATTTTATATTTGGGGGTTTTTGGCAGTTGGTTGGACAAAATAAGACTGAGGACGTCACCTTAGACTCCAGGATGTTGTGATGGGCGTTTTTCACCATTTTCTGATGTTTTATTGACCAAAGATGAATAATTCCAGCTTGTCCTTTGTGAGACTCGCTGCTTTTATCTGTTTTATATCATTGTAAACTGAATATCTTTTTGTTTTGGACTGTCGATCAGACAAAACGAGACACTTGAGGACCTTCTCCTTGAACTTTTAGATATTATAACAGGCATTTTGCACTGTTTTTTAAACATTTTATAGATTAATCATGAAAATAATCTGCAGATTAATCAATAATAAAAACAATTAGCTGCAGTCTTGTTTCAGGCAAAGTTAAAATCAGAATTATTATTAACCGAATGCAGATAAAATTTTCTTCAATAGGCCTGTTTGTTAATAGGCTATAGTGCTAGCTCTGTGGTAACAACTAGCTAACTGTTTTCCCTTTTATAGCAACTAATTAGCATTGCCTTTTTATTAAAAATGTAATTAATTTAGCAGTGTTACTAGACTGTATATAATCACCTTTTCCAGTATGTGTACATTTTAAGCACTCATTCATATTTCAAGTTACATTTCATGCCAGTAAGGCCTTTCAAAGTGAATGTCAACGGTCCAGTACCATCCAAGGAACAGAAGGTCATAACATAAATCAACAGTTTAATTACTGACAATATTCCCAACATGCTTTTAATTGAAGGTTACATAGTTTTGCCACTTTCATAATCTGGAACCAGTGCAATCTGCTTTGTGTTTTCAGTTGCCTTAAACCGAGTTTGCTACAATATTCTGTAATAAGGAACAACAAATATTGTCAAATAACTCTTGTTTCCAACATTTGTGCATATGTTGTATTAAGACATGTAAAAATACTCTGCTTGGGACAATAATGTGTGTGTATAATTACTATATTAAAATCCGTAAAATGGCATTTTCTCCTTCTCCCTCATTACAAAATCCAGAGTTTATGAATATGTAAATATATTTCATTTCAAAAGTTTAACTGCTGGACACAAGATGTCTCCTACTTCACTGTAAAGTCCATTCTCAGCACTGGAGGCTTCAAGTTTCCACATCACACTTGTGTTAGTTGAATATTGGACCATGATTGGCTCCAAACTATTTGTGATGTCACAAATCATGCTGGTAGTCCCGTCCATAAAAAATTTGATTTTCAGTGACCTCAGAGAAACTTTCCTCCTTGGATGTGAAAACAAACTCTGCACATACATCATTCTGCACAGTGAAGATTAAACATTCAACTGAAGGAACAAGAAGAAAAACATATTTGAGTGGAGAGAGACTTTAATAATAATAATAATAATAATAATGCAGGATAATGGGTTAGTTTGTTCCTGTAAAGTCAGTTATAGTGTAGTTGCTAATGTCACTGTGTGTGTGTGTGTGTGTGTATGTGTGTGTGTGTGTGTGTGTGTGTGTGTGTGTGTGTGTGTGTGTGTGTGTGTGTATTAGAGGAGCTCACACCACCTGTTGACTCTCTTCATCTCGCTGTTGGCAGCTGCTGTCGGTTACTCTGTTACTGCTGACTCAAACAGCTTAGCAGCGCTCTAAACACACACAGACACCTCCGACTGACTTCATCACTTTGATTCCAACAGGTCCGTTCAAAATATAACTCACCTCATATAACATATTGAGGAACGACTGTGATTGTGAGAACTGGATGGCTGCTATGTTTATGGTTTAAGCAAATGTGACAAAATGTTCTCAAAAATGTTAAAATTAAAGAGTATCAAACACCAAGCACATATGCAGTTTTCCTGCTGAGCTTTAACTAAAGTAAGAGCAACATATTTACTATTTTAAAAAGAAAAACAAACATCCAAATCAAACTGTGGCTGTCACCCCAAATGCTCACATATGGATATTTTTTAAGCTCACACACCTGATAAATTTAAATGTTAATTATCTGTCAGAATTTCACCCACATGCTCAAACAAGTTTGTATGTGAATGAATGAATGTTGAATGAAGTAAATAAGAGAGAGCTAGTGTGCAAGTTTGTGAAGCAACTATTGCTATACACAAACTACACATAGAAACTTCTCAGTTACATTTACACTTTTTTCTATTAGTCGTTTTGTCTATTTTATGAAAAATGCTCGTTATAATTATTTTAAGTCCAAGGTGACGTCTTCAAATGTCGTTTTTTGTCTGATCAACAGTCTAAAATCCAAAGATATTCAGTATAAAATCCTCACATTTGAGAATATGCAACCAGAATATTTTATGCATTTTTCCTTAAAAAATGATTTTTATTGATCATCAGAATAGTTTCTGATCAATTTTCTATCAATGATTAATCCTGTACCTGTACTCATTAACAACTAGGCTTCAAATGAAACTTTGAATGAGATTTTTACAGCTAAACAAACACTAATCTACGGCTCAAACTGACTCAGTCAATGTTATTCACTGAGGTCTTTCAGAGGTTGTGATCTTTTAGACCTTTTACAGCAACACACAGATCCATTAAATCCATAAAATAGATCCATAAAACTGCACTGGGAGGTGTGGTTTTACTGTGAATAAGGTCACAGTAAAACCACACCTACAAATAGCAGTTTGACTGTCAGCAACTGAGAAGAAGAAGAAGGATTAAAGCTTACTCAGGACATTTTATTATGTTATTTATTCTGTTGCTGAGTAAAGAGAATTTTGCTTCCTCTTCTGGTCTTTTCTGGGTAGATTTGAGCACATAGTCCAGTTTCACTTCTCTAACCTGTGGTAACACTGCTGCTGCTTCTTTATAAACTGGCTTAATTCAAGTTTCTAACATTTAGGGAAAGAACAGCATCAACCAGCAGACAAAAATACATTTTTTTACCCTTATATCAATGTCTGCTGACAGTCGGTCTGTACATTCAACTACTGATCAGATTCCCATAAAATTGTGTAAGATTTCAGGGACTCTGTTCACTTGGCATCTAGGGTCACTGTCAGGTCAAGTTTTAGTTGCATCAATATCTTATTAACAAACTAATTTCTGGATTCTTCAATAATTTATGTAGTTTTCATTAATAGCTATAGACAACAGGAGGAACAAGCTATAACATTCACACTGGCAACTTTCAAATTTAATCAGGACTAAAGTTAATTAGCTACCTAAAACAATACAGGTTGCTCATGATATGTGTTTCCTAAATAAGGGAAGAAGCCAGATTAATGTTAATATAATCATCTTGTTATATATTTTGTTGTGGGTTTTATATTCCTGCTTTCGTCATGTTGGGCAGAACTGAGACCATGTTTTTGGTTTTCTGCTGACCCTTTGACCTTTTCCCAAGTGTCACCATCAAGCAAATAATTTCCACTTATACACGCACAATATCAAAATAAAAATAAAAAAAACACTTACTGAGCATATTCATGCCCTCAAAAAGGATGAACCATTTTTACTTTGGTCACTCTGTGAGCTTCTCCTCCAGCAAAACCCTCAGATTTGACGTCACCATGATGACACACATGATATTATAACAGATCATTAAAACATTAATAACTTCACTTTGATGCCTCTGTTGACTCTCTAAACCCAACTCTAAAAGGTTTGATCATCCATCTGTGCACGATTCTTCCTTTAATGGCTGATCTGTCTCCACATTGACATTTCTGTTGTTACTCTCTTTCTGTATCCATGACAGCTAATCTGAGAGCATTAGGAGTCATTAGGAGCTTTAGTGTTTGTCTGTTCAGAATATAAGTAACTGTGCCATAACATTACATTTCCTTAATGAGTGCACCGAGCTGAACAAAGCACGGCAGAGACCTTTACGATGCAGCTGGTCGAGCATGGTGGAGCTCTTAATCAGGTTGTGATTTATGTTTCCATTTCTCCAGCTAACAGGAGTTCAGTGCATCTACTGTAATGTGAGTCTGTCCATTTTAATTGGTTACCAGTTAGAAGTCTTAGGAAAAGGATTACAGATCGTGCATACATATTCTTTATAATATAATGCATAAACTGTTACTCTCTGTGTCCATGTATTTGTCTTGAGTTTAATCAATGATATTGAACTGACAATATTATAGTCATAACTTTGATCCACTCTGCCTCACAGACGTCATTTTATTCCCCACTTTGAACCTTTTCCATGGCGAAAGCTTTGTAAACACTCTGATCTGGCTTTTTACTGAAGTGATTACTTTAAAACACACTTGCTGCCAAGTGATTCCATAGCCTCTATATTATAGTAGCTGTTAACATATTGGCTTTTTCAACTGGAAACACAAGAAGCACTGTAATGTCATTGCATGTTTTTGTTTTTTAGTGAAATGTCTCAACAACTTTTGGATGGATTGCTGTGAAATTTGGTAGATATCCACCATATCCAGAAGATTAATCCTAATGATTTTGGTTATTCGCTGACTTTTCATCTAGGTCCACCAGCAGGTCAAAGTCTTTATGTATCCTGTGAAATATCACACGTCTACTTGATGAATTGGCACAAAACCTCATACAGATATTCACGTTTATCAGATGATGTATCTTAATGACTTTGGAGATCCAAAGACTTTTGACTTTAGCGCCACCATAAGGTTGACATTTGTGGTGTTTTGTGTTTCCTTCAGCATGACTTGTAATAACTTTTTTGATTCCTTAACTTTTCATATAACCACCATCCCCATCAGGTCAGGATTTCAATTTGTCCAATACTTTGTTTGACATTCCATTACTTTGTGTTTAGTGCTAATTAGCAAATGTTAAACTAAGATGAACATTACACCTGCTTTACATCAGCATGTTAGCAATGTCATTGTGAGCATGTTAGCATGCTGTCATTTTTTAGAAGAATTGCTCGATTTTGTCTTGTATAGGAGCCAAAGGCAAACAAAAACTGTTTAAGTCTTGTTATCCTGAGACCTCAACTTAATTAACTTTTTAACCTCAGGTCTGTGTAGTGATGACTGTGATTGTTTCTGATGCTTCTTGGGCTTTTTTTGTCTATATGTGTAATATGTCTTTTTGTTGTACCTGACTATGCTTGTTTTCTTTGTCTCTCTCTCTCTCAAGTCTCTCTTTCAGATTACCTCATTAAACAAAGGTTATATCTCATTATCTTGTGATCTGAAATATGTTCTCTTTTCTTAACTGACTGAACTTAATATCATATAGATACCAAATGGAAGCTGACTATTCTGAGATAACTATTTCATAGCAATACTATCTCTAACAGGATAATGGGCTTCCACACTTTCTGTCCAAGTCAGACCTCATGGCCTTGGGACAAGCAGGACGAGTAACGAGTAAAAGAGCAAAAATACCAGAAGATGAAGTAAATCCTGAACTTCCGTTTGTTATCTTGAAGTAATGAGATAAAAAGACCTAGTAATGAGATATCATTAGGATATCCTGATGTAACAAGATAATTATATTGCCACTGGGGATAATATTCGTTTAAGAAATTAATGTGAACACCACAAGAAACAGTAGTTTGACCAAATAATCTTAAAACAAAGTGAAGGTTCTAGCCTTTATATGGGGCTTTCAACCAGAAGTCATTGTCTTCATCAGTGGATACAATTTGCTCAGTTGTTGTGAAGTTGTAAGTTTTCATCCATCTGCTGATGAAGACTATGAGATGCTGTTGAAAGCTCTGGAAAAAGCTAAACTAAAATAAAAGTGGACCTTTTGATAAGATTAATTTTACATACACAGTTTTTAATATTGAGAAAATTCAGTAGTTATATTGAGATCACAAGAAAACAGTCTTGATTTAGGATACCAAGATTATAATTATCTCGTTAGCTTAATTAAAGGGCCTGCACAGTCATTCTGGTTGATTAGCTGTCTTGTCATTCTTTCTTATTAAGGAAAATTATAATGTTTTTCCACCAATCACATGTCAAAATGTCTTGTGTGAAAAAAGCCTGTTAGAAAGGTGCAAGTTGTCCCGCCTTAACAAGACAAACTAGAGGGTCATGGAGCTGTCAATCAAGTGCAGTCTGTACACGCCCACACAGCTCTGAGAGGACATTTAATGAGTCATAATAAGTGGAAACACCTGTGTGGGTGTTTCCTACTGTAGGTGTGTAATTAAGTTGTGATCATTGTGTGATTTTAAGAAAACAAGTCAAAAAATGCTCATGGTAGTTGTTGTCTGCCTCTGGACTGTCTTGTTGTCTCATTTCATTATCCACAAACAAAAAACACACACAAAAAAGTTTACAAAAAAAAGATTGCATGCAACAGGAGGCGCAGTGTTGATGCTGACTGATCCTATGCAGCACTGTCTCTGGTCTCAGCGCTGCATTACAAATAGCCGATACATGATAGCGGCATATTTTTAGATACTTCCAATCATGAAATTCCCCCACACACCAAACAGCACATCACAGAGTTTGTGTGCAAAACAAACCACAACATGCCTTGCAAGTACCTCGTCGCTACTATAAAAACACAACATGGTGAAAAACGAATTAGTAATAATTAATATGATGATAGTTTACCTTCTACTGTTTCCGTCATTGTTTCAAATTATAAATCCCAGCAGTTAATCCTTTGTGCAGATTAAGTTGCCATAAAAATGTGTATTTCCAGTAGATCCTCAACTCCTCTGTGTGATTCAATCCCAGTGTTTAATTCCAATCCAGCATGTGAATCACTTGAGCTGCAGATATGTGGAAAACTCAAACCCTTCAGCCACCACTGGTAACACTACACCTCTTTGTTCATTCTCTAAACTTAAATCTGCACTTTTACTTTCTTGTTCCAGAAGTCAAAAACTCTTTTGAGATTGAGAGATGGTCCAGAAAACTGACTTCTGTCCCAGTGGATGAGGTTGGGGAGACAGACAGAGACCAGATTATGGTGGTCAGTGTCTTTGCCCTTTGCCTGGTTGAGGCTGAAGTCTCAGATAGAGCAGCCTGCCCCCCCCCCTTGACTGGCTCTGACAGAATTAGATCGACTGACGGACGATGGAAAGGAAGCGAGGGAAGAGAGATTGGGAGAGAGGTAACTTTATCCCACCAGCCGCTGTTAAGCTTCTAGTCACATGACTACAGAGCGGACAGTGGTTTCACACTGCTTAAAAATCAATTAGGTCTAAATCAAAATCCGTCAATCAATCTTATTCGTTTTTGATTCTTATAAAGTAATAAAAGTCTGAATCCAATTAGATACAGTTACATTCACGTCATGTTTCTGAGCCTCAGGCCCTGAGTTATTCTTAGAGCGGCTCGCTGCTGCTGGTATTCTGCTTCGCCTTTTTAGGCCAGAGGCGTGACCTTAACACCCCATCCCCCCAGTCCCCCCTCCCCATGTTAACTAATCCCCCTCCTCCAGACCTCCACTGTTCAGTGCAGAGCTGTCATCAGGTGAAGACAGAGAGGGAAGATCAGAATGGCTGAAGAGTCCAAGTTAAATCAAATTTGTCACTGCTGTTGTCATGGCACTACAAGCATCCAACACAACTCTGGGTTTGTTCGTTTACAGGCGTCAAGCCAGAAGAAGCAAACACAGAGTGAAGGTCTCAGTATGCTCACAGAGGAAGTGTCTTACCATCACGTCTAGAGGCAAAAGGGTATATATTACACCGTTTAAAGTACCACAGACGGCCACTAGATGCTCCAACTGACTCCCGTTCAAAAAGCCTCAACTTCTCTCTAGAAAAACGAGTCATTATGGTCTCAATCTTTAAATCCAGGCCCTCTAATAAGTGTGTGAGTGGTAATTTTGGAAATTATTGCTCCGTCAAAAAGATTTGAAGACTTATAGTAGCTCTGATGTTTGCTGTGTGGACGTTGATTGACAGCGGTGGCTCACCTGCTGCTCTCCCCGGCTCCAGGACTCACACTGAGTCAGACTATTGTTGCAATATTTCAATACATTTAATGTGACTTGATTAAGATACCTGCTCTGTTAGCACAATCTAGCTAAAGTAGTTAACGTTAGCCCAAGTGTGCAGCGCTCAGTGTTCCCAGTAAGCTAGCATTAGCTTCAGTCTGAGGCCGCAGGGCATGTTTCCAGAGCGTGAAAGAATAAACCACAACTCTGGGCTTCAAACTGGCTTAAATGCAAACCAATGGGTGACGTCACACCTCACTATGTCTATCTTTATATACAGTCTATGGTTTATACCTGTTTCAAATGGCCACACTCCAAGACGGGGGCAAAGAAGCTTCATAGCCTCCTCCTGGCTTCATCCCACTGCCTCCAATATTTCCCCAAGAATTCCTCGTCTTAAACTTGTCTTTGTAATCTCGACAGAATGAATCATATAATGTGACGACAGTACATACTTTTTCAGTCTTTCCTCAGAAACATTTATTGTGTTGCACCACACCTGGACAGTGCTGTGTAAAGTGTTAAGTGTGTGTGTCTGTTTCAAAAAGTCACAAAAGTCACATCAGCCCCCAGTTTCACTATCGACAAGGAAGTTTCAGATGCTGTAAGACAAACCCCAAAGCTCTCACTGTGAAGCACACTGAGGCCTTTATTCTAGTACCAATGTTCAGACATCCCACATTATTGCTTTGCTGATTGTGGTCTAGCTGAGACAGGCGTCCTTATCTATCATTAAAGTGACATTATCAAAAACCTTTGCTGATAAATCTGGCACACATCTGACCAGGCTGATATTATTCTCAAGCATATATTCAGTGTGAAACCAATTCCATGACATTGTTTCCAATTACAGGTTGTTCCGCAACAATTTCAGAAACAAAATGTGCTAAAAGTGACTTTGCTTGTTAGAATATGCCAATTTTTTGTTTGTAATATCCAGCTGGTTTAACACACAGAAAGCACACGTACAAGGGTTTCACTTTCTTGACTTTTTCCTGTGTTTCAGACCTAATACTGTCGACTTTAAATCAGGTTTATTATTTCAGTAAGAGACAAAGAAAACATTCTCTGAAAAATAATGATATTTTAATATTTTTACAGCAGTTAAAGAGGCCCCCAATTCTTTAACCTTCTTTATCTGCCTGGTTTATCAGCTCTGTCAGCTTTTCTTTGCTGCATACGTTGATGTTGTCTTGCCCAAAGCTTAATCTTTACCCATGTCACTCAAGTTTTCTTTATTTATTTGACTCCATTCACCATCCCTTAAACTCTGACCAGTTACAGTTACATACAATTATCCTGCCAAGCTTTAAATTTAAAACATTTGTACATACACATTAAAATATAGGTAGCTTAGACCATGACCTAATTTTTGATAATGGTCGTTCACATTTGTATTAAACAGTTCTCACATGGAAGCACAGATATGATTTATTCATTTTTATTTATTCTTTGTGAATGAAAAAGTGCGCTCTTTACATTTTCATCAGCATAAAGAAGTAACATTCATTATTTTACAGATTTGTTTTAGCTTCATTTAAAACACCTATTTTAAAGTTGGATGGCACACTGCAATACTACACACAGACTACATAAAGATTCACATTCCACTAAAAAGCACATTTACTATGATGAGAGGTAACCCTGCCTATACATTCTCATTAAGCGGGCTCATGTTTTAAGATTGTAATTCTTCTATAATTTCCTTCTTTGTTGTGCTGCAGATACATATAATATAACATATAATAGTCATCAAAAGCTTCAGCCAAAAAGCGAAAATGCATCAGCCTTCACCATAGTACAGTGATATACAATGCAGCAATATAGCATCTTTCTGTTATTAATTTCTGTGCAGATGATTGGACATCTATGACATAGCACAGCTATTTTTTCTCTTCAAGAGACATTTATTACTGTCAGTTGTTACTCGATTCCTGCTAATTTTGTCATGCAGGTTATTAATTGACCTCACAGATGTCCTAAATTTTCTTCCGGTCAAGATAAACGATCAGAGTGATCACCAGTGTCATCAATACTACACCAGCAGTTACACCACCAAACATCCATTTGGTACTGACGTCCAAAGCTACAATGAAGAAATAAAAGCAATGAGTCATCTGGTATCATTCAAAGCTCCATCAATACTAAAATTATTTTGTTTCCATTAGAAAAATACAAATGTGATTATATTAATAAAGAGAGGACTTTTTTAACAACCTGGGTATACTTTTGTAGGTTGAACATCTTATTTCAGAAAAAGTGAGGTGAACATAATCAAAAAGGTCTATCTAATCCCCCAATGAACAAGTTTTTCATTTGTTCTATATTCCTTTATCTGTAAATATTTATTGTGTTTGGAAGGATGGCCAGGACTACAAAAATAAGACCCAGGATGTAAAAAACAAACAACTATTACAAAATTAGTGCATTTAAACTTACAATTCCAAATAGGGATTCTGTCCAAGAAGTTCCACCGAGAGACCTGAGAATAAAAGACACAAACAAACAAGGAAAAAATATGTAAATAACAACAGCCGAAAACTACAGTTCGCCTCCAAAGGTGTATTCTTATAATGTTGTTCTTAAAACAAGCAATAATTCTATCCATTTGTAAATCTTATAATCTCTCCTTATCCATACTGATTACCAGTCGAAAGTGCTTTTGCAAAGACCTCCAGTTTACAATATGAACGCAGTTAACAGCAGTCAGTCACTACACAGACTCAAGCAACTTGTAACTGAATCGAAAGGCAGCAAACATTTTCAGTTTCAGTTCAGTTTCAGTCTCAATATGATCAGTATTTGTTTCTGTACAGTTATATTCAAAAAGACTCCTTATTAATTTGTCCTCCATCTTTAATCGCAGGGCAAGAAGTAGCCATCAGCCATCGGATGTGCTCACATAAAGGGCAGTGCAACAAATGATAGAATTATAGAATTAGAAAGCATTAGCATGACTATGTAGTAATCAAACTGCATCAATCATGAGGTGGTACACAGTAATTATCCCCAATCCATTTTTAGTAAAATGACAATATCAGGGCACATCAGGTCAGTTAATGTGATCAGTACCTGGGAATTGGGACCTTTCAGAAACTTATGGATGTCAAACCATGCGATGTCATTGCGGGTACAGTCCCTCAGGAGCTTTCCCTCATGGAACAGAAAGTCCACAGTGAGATAGACGTTCGGGTGGCTCACTTGTCTCTTGCTTTCAGCTACAACGTGTTTGTTATTGAAAGTGTGATGCATCACCACCAGAATTGCTGGTTTATCAGCTGTAAACACAGAGATGACACAACCAAAACAGGATTAAACTTTAAGAGCAGAGATGGTTACTCCATCTATATTTTTGATTCAAATATTTCTTTACAATATACTTTTAATGGGAACGAAATTGCCAGCTGTATCCTTTAAATCATTGCAACACAATGTCTTGAGTTAATCAAACCGAGCGCCACACCTTATAGGTGTAATATAAAAGGCTTTTATGCCATGAGGGCACCGTAGGTCCTGAAATGTTGTCTATATGCTGTGCATGGCCAGAAAAGTTATGTTCACAATGATCTGCAGTTGTTCGGATCCATTCATATAACAATAGAAGACTAATCAAATACTGGTACATTGTAATTAAACATATTTCCTTGCAATTGTATTTCCCACAATCGTTTTAGTGACTATGATCACTTTAACATCATGTTGGGGACAGTTAAAAGCTCATCTAAAAAAGTCACGGTCACAAAGTGATGAGCTTGTTTGTAGTTCACACACTACCGTTGAAAAATTACATTTTATAAAATCAACAGCAACATCTTTGTCTCCCTCATTCTGGATAATCCACAGTCCTCGCTGTGAACACTCTTCATAGGGAATATTTCTTCAATAGAAGTTAGTTTGTAGAACATGGGCACTGAGCCCTGCTTTTACAGGCAGCGTTATCTCTTATTGTTGGGCTCAGCCACAGCAGCATTTTAACAGCGTACCATAATTTAAGATTGAAATAAATTCACTTAAAAGGACTGCCAATTTCAGGCCTTGGGGGGGTCAGAGCCTGTACAAAAAACAAACATTATGTGAAGTTTTTCATGGAGCAAAATAATTTACTTTCACACTGATTGGTCAAGTTTCTGTGTATAGCTGTGATCAATAAGTGGGAAATTGGCCAACCAAAGGCATTCTTACCAGGCATGCTGTCCAGGGCCTCGCCAATGTTCGTTCCAACTCGCGAAACAGCAGGACAGATGACCAGAACATAGTCACATACTGCAGAAGAATCCACCGGAATATGGCCAATGCCTTTAAGCTTGTTAACCAAGCTTAAATGAGCCCCGTTAGTTTTTCCTGCTTCATGGACATAGAACTTTTTCCACAACACTAGAGAGACAGAGGAATGTTTGAGCGATTATTCAACTGTTACATAAACTGAAAAAGATCAAGATCAAAAAAGATCTTGAGCATGATTCAGCATAAACTGGAAAAGGTATTTTACACATCACCAAATTTTACTACTTTAATAAATTCAACTTGCAACTTAAAACCTATATGTATAAAATGTTCATACGCTTATAACATCTTTAAAATGACTCTGATGGCATACGTTTGTGTTTGTACTTGTGTGAGTAGAGGTGGTTAATACATGAATGAACAATTCTTCTAATCAAAACTAAAGCTGTCAGTGAATCAACGGCTTTTTGCTTCACAGTTCCCATCAGCACTTTCGTCAGCTCAGCAGACAGTACAGACTTTCTGATTAAAAGCCACAAAATCTATTATGAAACTATCATGAAGAGCAGAAAAGTCATTTGCTGAACCTTTTAACTAATGTTGCTTTGACACCTAACTTGAATCCATCTGCTGATCAACTGTCAAGGAAGTGATCTACATAAAACAGTTTTTATAACTACGCAAGATTATCTGGTAAGCACTTTGAGTTCAAGGATGTATTTCCGGATACAACAGGAAGAAGTAAGAGACCACACAGTAACTAAAACTGCCTGCTGCTGCAGAAAATGACACTGATGAGACCAAAATAGTGAAGTTACAGGATGTAAAACCAAAATAGTGTGCTGAAAGATGCTAAAAATCTCTGTAAAGCTGATGGGAACTGCAGAGTCAGTTGATAACTCTCTGCAGGTTCGTCACTATCAAGCAGCAAACCCCTTTCACATGCAAGTAGTCAGTTGATCAATTAATAATATAAAAACATTCATTAGAGCAGTTTTAATTTGAAATTATAAATGTAGCCTATTATCTACAATTTCAAAATATTGCAGTCAGAGCCAGAAAGCGTAATATACAGTAACAGTCAAAAGTATGGACGCACTTCCCCATTCACTTGAATGAGAAACTGTGTCCTAACAAATGTATGTCAATTTATAAAAACAGTAAACACTTTTCCTCACCAGCCTCCCCCTCATGTGGCATGTCTCTGAAGAAGGAAACAGAGAGGAACATTTAGACGAAGTCATTTAACAAAATGAAATAAAGCCAAGCAAGGCAAGCAGGTTTATGTGTGTCACAAACAGCTGTGTCATAGCTGCTCTGCTGAAGCTTGTGCCCATAAAACACACAGTTAGAAATACCTTAGAAGTCTATAACCTTCATTCCGAAGCATGGTAGAGAGATTCAGTAGTTCACAGCCACACAGGAATTTTTTTAGATGCTTACTTACATAGATTGATAATTTGTCGGTGATGTGCTTCGCATATCTTCCCACACCAGTCAGGGTTGGTTTTTTAGCTTTCACTTTTGATTTCTTTGTCAGACTACGTGCTCTTAAGCCACCACAGAGGAAGTGCAGAGAGGAAACTTGTCAGAGACAAAGAGATAAGATATAAACACAGCAGCAGCAGTTTGTATTTACTGCAGAGAAAATTTGTCCAGTGCTGCAGGTGCAATAAACCTGCATGGACAGTTACTAAGTTTTGTTTTTTAGATAACAAAAGTATGTAAAAGTCTGTTGCATTTCAAAAGAAAAAACGTTGTGGGACAAAGCCACAGACAACAATAGCACACTTCCTTTATGCAGTTGCAGCTTGTCCTCATTTCAAGGTTCAAGGGTTATAGCTGATAGATACTAACTACAATATGTTGACAAGGCAATAGAGTATTTATATGTATTGGATTTAAATTACCTACCAGTCCAAATGTACCAAATATATTTTTAGGTATTTATTGTGGATAATTATTGTATTTCTGTGACATTTATAGACAGGAAATGGCTTTGCATGTCTTGTATTATGTGTCCCTGTGTTGCATCTTTAATTAGTACCTGACAATGTAGTAAAATAGACTGTATGATATTTGTACTAACATTTATATTACTATATACTATTTATATTATTGCTCTGTGTGCTTGTACATAATCTCAATAACTTTGTAATTTGAAATCTTTATTATCTTTATTTGAATGATATTTACTGCAAATGTTATTTTTATACCTTTTTATACACTTTTTAATAGTTCTTCGTATTATTATTTTCTTAATGTATATAATCAACCTAAATTAATTATTTGTTTGTTTCAAAATAAAATGAATTGTTTTTAAGGATTTTAACGACTTTCCAATGAATTATTAACTTCTCAATTGAGATGAATTATTTTAAAAGGGATAATTCTAATATTACAGGGTGTCATTTTAGAGCCTGGGCTACACACACACACACACACACACACACACACACACACACACACACACACACACACACACACACACACACGTGTTTAAACTCACTTAGTTCCCTCAAATGGAGAGGGGAGGAGCAACAATGACCAGGCACGAAAACAAGGAAGAAACACAATAACGGGAAGTGCTCGGTCAGTTACGTCAAATCGCTTCAGACTGTTTTTCGTCTGTTTAGACGACCCGAGCAGAACAAAGGGAGGAAAACTTAAGTCTGTGATATGGTGAGTGTTAATGCATCTGTTGGAGCTGGGAGGAGCACGGCTGGTTATTGGTGATATGAATAATAACGGGGCACCACCCGGAAACCTGGACCAATAACCACACTGTGAGTGTCATAAGAGGTCACCTAGAATGCGAATATCTGAGGGACATCAACATTCACAGGTGAACAAAGAAAGTTTGAGTTCAAGCTCTAACTCTCTCAATCAGTCACTTTTTACAATGAAAGAGCACAATAATGACGTAAGGGTGGCAAGATGGCGGACGTGAGCGCTTCTTTTTTTTTTTAAATTGCACCTGCATCAAAAAAAGCACGTCATACTCAAGAGATTGCAGTTCACAACTGAGCAAAAAAACCCATAAATAAATATATTTTAAAAAACACAAGTGGTCAATCAGGAATTAAGGTACATAGATATTCATAAAGGTACAGGGCCTTTTGAATTTACAACATTTTACACATTTTTTATATAGTTTTATCTCGTTTAGATATGCAGCAAATATAGGAATAGTTTTTTAAAAAAACGACATTTGTGTATGAAATATTTTGCCAAAATAATTAAATTATTATTCCCAAATTCTCTTTTCTTGTCCTCCAGTTGGAGACCAAACGTCATATTTTCATATGGTAGAATCAGAATACTTTGATCATTAGAGGTTATCCAATATTGGAAAACATCCCAAAAGGTCCTGTTTAATCTACAAGAGGGAAAAAGATCTTCTATGGTTTCAATATCTGAGTTACAGAAAGTAAAAATATTTAAATCTAAATTAAATCTTTGGTGTAAGAAGTCATTACATGGGTAAATCTCATTCATCATTTTAAAATGAAATTCTTTAACCTCAGGTGGAACTGGAAAGGAGAGGTAACAAGTTCTTAATTATAAAATTACTGGTGTATTCCTGGAATATATGTTCCCTCTTTAAAGATGATGGGAAACAAACTGAAGTGAGACTAGACCTTAATAATGTATTATTGCATTTTTTATCCAAAAAACTACATCCATCTATTACAAATGAGGGATTTTGTGGATTAACCACAGAGTAAGTCAGCATGCCTTTGATTAAAAAGAATAATTTCTTGCGTGATTGCCTTAATTACTGTGTTATATTGCCTGTTAATACAAGCAAGATTGCAAGCAAATACACATAAATAGCCATATGCTATTTATGCAAATAAAGTTATACTTATTCAAAGTATTCTGTCATCTGTAGACGTTCAAATTAGACATATTAATGCAAACGTCAAATTAGAGGTGTAGCCGCTTCTTAAAGCTGCAGTGACGTCATGGCTGTATTGCCATGACTCCAGGTGGTGTTGGTGCATCTCTGCCAATGAGAGACGAGAGTTTGGGTCTTCCTAGATTTCACACCAAGGTGCGAACTGCAAAAGCAGGCTGGGAGATGGAGTCTGTGAGAGCAGCATTTGGCGCTGCTCTTTTGTTTCAGCTGTTAAAGGACAAAAGCGACCTTGTGATCAGGCTTAAAAGTTTACATGTAGGCCTGCCTTTGTCTGACCACATGGTTGAGGCCCAATACAACATTATTATTATTTTACTGTCAAACTCTCTAAGCCAGTTGTCAATCTGAAGACAAGTCAGAATTAATTTCTGTGGATGCAACGAGAAGGAAAGAAAATATGGTGCTAACTTGTTTGTGTGGGGTATTTGCTTGGTATTTTTTGAATGTGACTCTTGAACAGACTTGTTTCTCTTGAATCTTGCTCTCTGATCTCACAGTCAGTGTCACTGGTTTACCTTTCAGACTGACTGAAGTCCACAAGATGAGTGTTTGTGTGGAGGAGGAGGAGGACAGAGCAGAGTCTCCAGTATCTAGCTGTCTGTCTATGAAGAGTGACCGGTCCAGAGATGTCCCACTATTCTTCAGTAATGAACCTGGATCCTCAAACACAAAGTAAGAGACTTAAGAGTTTAGACTGAACTGAACATGATTATTAGAAGTTACTAGCCACATTTCAATGCAATGAGTCCTCTGTCACACACACACACACGCACGACTTACATTACATTGAAGGAAGAGTGAAAGTAAATGTATATAGCCTATACTGTAATGACTGGTTGAGCATGATGCCTCATCATCTCCCCTTGTTTGAAAATATCAAACTTGACAATTGTGGGTCTCAGTTGAGATTTTACTTTAGATGTAGTGGCTTCAGAGAAGGTTTTCTTTTTTCTAAGTCAGTGGCATGGGTGAAGGATATAGTTTCAACGTTGTCCTTGGGTAAGTCCATCTCTGTGTAGGAAGTCTATTTTAGCTTCCATTGTGCTGACAGCTTCCCTCAAACAGCTGATTTCCTCTCTTAACTTTTCCATCATGTCTAATTTATTGACTTTATCCAGGCAGCTCAGCTTCTGTTCAAAGAGTAAATATCAGACTGTATTCTGCGTCAGGAAAGTCAGGTCTCTCTAGCAGCATTTGGCTTGAAAGTCTTTTCCTTTTTAGCGGCTGAGCCTGCTTTGGTGTTGAGGTATTTTCCACAGCTGTAGCCCGGACAGGTGTGCTGGTTAGTGATTCCATGTTGGATGGTAATATTAGCAGTTTCAAAAAGCGAGCAACATGAATTTGTGCTCTGGGCATGAGTTGATGTGTCAAGGGATCCAGATTTAACTTTTCAAGTCAGTATTGCCTAACTAGACATTGCTTTTTCGTCATAAAAACTCCTCATTTAGCATGGCGTGTGTCTCTCAGGTTTCTGCCTACATCTCCCACAGTTACTTCCTCCTGTTTGTTGGATAAATCCACAGTAACAGCTGTTTTACTATTGAGCCTTTGTAAAAAAAAATGAAACCAAACTGCATATTTGTGATTAACACAACAATGAGGTTTATGGATGCCAGCGTATTTCTTCCATCTTTCAATGTTGTCTGCAGCGCTTGATGGTGACATCACTGCAGGGCGTCAGTTGAGAGTTCCTAAAATTTTCATCAGAGAATTGGTCAGTAATTGACATGATATGAATAAAGACATGTTTGTGTTTGCAGAGGTCAGTACCACAGACAGAGAGCAGAGTCTCCAGTATCCAGCTGCCTGTCTATGAAGAGTGACCGGTCCAGAGATGTCCCACTATTCTTCAGTAATGAACCTGGATCCTCAAACGCTAAGTAAGAAACTATTTTTACTTTAAACTGAACTGGACATGATTATTAGAAATTACTAGACACATTTCAGTGAAACAGTTAGATACATAGGGTCAGATTCATAGAATAAAAAAAAGACATTTTCACAACCAAAATTCACAAAGTACACACAAAGAATAAATAATTATAATATAATATAAAATATTCGTAGGCACACTAGGACGTGTCTCTTTTTATTTGAAATTCAAACTTTCGTTTGTATGTGGGTAAAAATTAAATATTCCTATTGTAATGAGCTGTTGGAATTCAAAATTTACAGTCTATAAATGCAACAGACTGTTTGAAATAGTTTGCTGAGCATCGTCTAGTCTGCCTAAGCCAAAGACGTAATAGTTTGCCTTGTGATCCAGCAGAGGGCATTCTTAAAATTCACTATCAGATTGACCTGTCACTCGCTCTTTGACCAGTAAATAAACTAAGGTAATAAATAAAAATGGAGAAGGACATTAGCGAGCTAAGCCATGCTGATCAGATGATAATGACGCCAAAACATCTGTGAAGCAGTTTATGGAAGTATTTTGAGGGCAAAATTACCAGCAAAGATCAGAATGTTTGCCAAGTCTTTTTTTTTTATTGGCACAAATAACATACACAACATATCAAATATACAGCACATAAGTACTGAGGGTCATGTTATATGGCCAAACCTTCCCCTGGCTGCCAATCTTGACACACCACGGGATTGACATGTCATGACCAAATGAACCAATCTAATTCCCCAAAATATATACCATAACATATACATATATACAATACATGCACACACCTACCTACGGGGGTGAGCCATATATTTTGCTTTAACATGTTATCTGGTTTATCTGGGGGGTGATACTGGTACTGCAGCCACTTTGCATTAGTGTTTTCCATGAAAATTGACATCAAGGGAAATAAGTCGTTTTTAGGTGGTTGATGTAGGTAAATTTTAACTTTCTCAAATATAGGGTGGAAGCTTTCAGTAATCTTGCTGAGAACCAGTGTTGGTTATGGTATAATTTTGATATGATAGATGCTTTTAGGGAATAGTTAAATCCTTTTAGGCTCAAATGTTGATGTCACTGCAGGGCGTCAGTTGAGAGTTCCTAAAATGCCTTTTTCATCAGAGAATTGGTCAGTAATTGACATGATAAGAATGAAGACATGTTTGTGTTTGCAGAGGTCAGTACCACAGACAGAGAGCAGAGTCTCCAGTATCCAGCTGTCTGTCTATGAAGAGTGACCGGTCCAGAGATGTCCCACTATTCTTCAGTAATGAACCTGGATCCTCAAACACAGAGTAAGGGCCTGTTTTTACTTTAGACTGAACTGAACATGATGCACATAGTACACACAAACACAGAAATATGCGTACGCAGACGAGGGCTGTCACTTTTTATTTGAAATTCAAACTTTCGTTCGAATGTGGGGGAAAATTAAATATTCATATTGTGATGACCTGCTCAAATTCAAAACTTACAGTCTATAAATGCAACAGACTGTTTGAAATAGTTTTCCTTGTGATTATCCAGTTGTCTGTCTATGAAGAGTGACCGGTCCAGAGATGTCCCACTATTCTTCAGTAATGAACCTGGATCCTCAAACACTAAGTAAGAGACTGCTTTTACTTCAGACTGAACTGAACATGATTATTAGGAGTTATTAAACACATTTCAATCAAACAGAGTATGGCCAAACCTTCCCCTGGCTGCCAATGTTGACACATCATGGGATTGACAAGTCATGACCAAAAGAACCAATCTAATTCCCCAAAACATATACCATAACATATACACATATACAATACATGCACACACCTACCTACGGGGGCAAGCCATATATTTTGTTGTAACATGTTATCTGGTTTATCTGGGGGGTGATACTGATACTGCAGCCACTTTGCATTAGTGTCTTCCATGAAAATTGACATCAAGGAAAATAAGTCATTTTTAGGTGGTTGATGTAGGTAAATTTTAACTTTCTCAAATATAGGGTGGAAGCTTTCAGTAATCTTGCTGAGAACCAGTGTTGGTTATGGTATAATTTTGATATGATAGATGCTTTTAGGGAATAGTTAAATCCTTTTAGGCTCAAATGTTGATGTCACTGCAGGGCGTCAGTTGAGAGTTCCTAAAATGCCTTTTTCATCAGAGAATTGGTCAGTAATTGACATGATAAGAATGAAGACATGTTTGTGTTTGCAGAGGTCAGTACCACAGACAGAGAGCTATGAAGAGTGACCGGTCCAGAGATGTCCCACTATTCTTCAGTAATGAACCTGGATCCTCAAACACAGAGTAAGGGCCTGTTTTTACTGTAGACTGAACTGAACATGATTCACATAGTACACACAAACACAGAAATATGCGTACGCAGACGAGGGCTGTCACTTTTTATTTGAAATTCAAACTTTCGTTCGAATGTGGGGGAAAATTAAATATTCATATTGTGATGACCTGCTCAAATTCAAAACTTACTGCAAAGAGGAATTCAGAGACTTGATTAAAGACTGTGCGCTCAAGTGCTTCTGACAGGAAGCGCAGGAGTGAAACCGGTCTGTAGTTTTCAACCAGAGCTGGGTTGAGTGTAGGTTTTTTGAGCAGAGGGGTGACTCGAGCTTGCTTAAAGGGGGTTGGGAAAACACCAATTGTAAGTGAGGAGTTGATGATGTGTGTGACCGCGGACTTAAGTGCGGGGGAAATATTCTGAAGCAGGTTGGATGGTATTGGGTCCAGTGGACAGGTAGAGGGACGAGAGTTTAGAAGAAGTTTGGAGACTTCCTCCTTGGTCATAGGGGAGAATGAGGACAGTGTGGCCCTGTTAGTTGGCAGCTGTAGACTGGGTTGGTCAGGCTCAGTGAACTGGTTACTGATAGCAGAGACCTTGTCAGGTTTTGCAAGATATCTTTCTCTTGCAGCCGGATCATTTTTAACGCGCTCCCTGTGGCATGCCGCTTTTTCTTTGCTTGATAGTGGCATCTAAAATCATTGAAAGGGATATTTTAAAAATGTAATAATATATATACTCAGTGTTATATTAATGTGCATTTAATAAATATATTTAATATCTTTAATAAAAAATATCATATAGTGTGTGTATATAGTGTATAGTAACTATTAATGTACATTTAATTAATATCTTTAATATCTTTAATGACATACATTTGTATATCTCAGTTTAACATGTTTATTTAATCAAGAAAGGACATTCTTTCTGGTTGCGCCACCTGACTTACTGGTCGCGCCACCTGACATTTTCTATTATTTCCCAATTATTCAGGCATCTACTTGGACACCTATTTAACCTTTTGACTTTGCTAGCTAGTTCATTCATTCATTTTTACAATACAATAAAGAGTTTTGTATTAAAACAACTTTTTCTTAGTTTTATATTGGTTGTACCACCTGACATGTAAAGAGTACAAGTCTAACTATGAAGAGAAAATAGCTATTTTTTAGCAATATATGACAGAGATTTACATACCTTTCACTCATCAGTCAAGGTCATTTGGGATCCTTTAGATGATGCAATATCCTGTTCACTCATCTCTCTCTTCAATTCAAAATAAAAGTTGTATGAATGCAGTTGCGCCACCCTGACATTTCAGATATACAGATTTCCGAACAAAGTTGTTTTTAATATTCCAAACAATTTAAGAACAATTAAACTATTAAACTTTGTTTATTTGAAAGGTTTTCAATATAACATTATGCCCCCATATTAATGTTATATTAATTCATATTTTAAATTGCATATTTAATACATTTCATATAGTGTTAACTTGCTCGGACGGTTGTCCCACCTCACATTTTGAGGGTTTGAGATGGAAAAACATAAAATATATATAATTTATATGATAAACTGGAAATATGTTCAAATTAAATAGGTTTCATAGAATAAAATGATGCTTATTATGAATCATTTAAAATTATTTAAAACCAAAGTAGTGCCCTCGGACACAAAAATCAGCATGTCACGTCATTGACCCGTATGTATATATATATATACATATATACATATATATATATATATATATATATATATATATATATATATATATATATATATATATATATATATATATATATATATATATATATATATATATATGTATGTATGTATGTATGTATGTATGTATATATATATATATATATATATATATATATATATATATATTATCAAAACACAAATGACAACTTGTGACCATGACCTTTAAATTATAAAGAATTGCTTTTTTACAGAGAGAAGAAGAGGAGTGGTGTTTCTGTGGAGGAGCAGCAGTCCTGCTGTTCTTTGTGTCAGCAAGTCCTGAAGGATCCAGTCTCTAACAGCTGTGGACACTGGTTTTGCAGACAGTGCATCACATACGGAGACCAGTCTGCTTCACCAGGAGACACCTCCTGTCCCCAGTGTGCAGAAAGGTCCAGAACAAGACCTGGACTGCAGACAGAGTGTCAAACCAGCACTGTGCAAAGTAAGACTGATTGTTTTTGTGTTTGTAATAATGAATAATTGTCAGATTGTCTTTGTTTAGTCTCACATTTTTCTCTTTTTTAGTGATTGTTGCTCTCCGGGAGGTTTCAGATAACCATAAGATCAGTCTGAGGAGGAGATGTGAATGTGTGACTGAAGGAATTGATGAAGCAGGACATGAAACCCTCCTCAACAGGATCTACACTGAGCTCTACATCACAGAGGGACAGAGTGAAGAGGTTAATACCCAACATGAAGTGAGGCAGCTTGAGACAGCTTCCAAGATGGAGACCCTCCATGACACTCCAATCAAGTGTCACGACATCTTTAAAGCCTTACCCGACCAACAGAAAGACATCATCAGAGTCGTTCTGACAAATGGCGTCGCTGGCATTGGAAAAACCTTCTCAGTGCAGAAGTTCACTCTGGACTGGGCAGAGGGTTTGGAAAACCAAGATGTCAATCTGGTGATTCTGCTTTCGTTCAGGGAGCTGAACTTGATCCAAGATGAGCAGTACAGTCTCCTCATGCTAATCCATGTTTTCCATCCAACATTACAGAAGGTCACAGCAGAGAATCTCACTGTCTGTAAAGTTTTGTTCATCTTTGACGGCCTGGATGAAAGCAGACTTTCACTGGATTTCAAGAATAATGAGGTTGTGTCTGATATCACACAGAAGTCATCAGTCAGCGTGCTGTTGACAAACCTCTTTAAGGGGAATCTGCTTCCCTCGGCTCTCGTCTGGATAACTTCCCGACCTGCAGCAGCCAATCGGATCCCCCCTACCTGTGTTGACAGGGTAACAGAAGTACGAGGCTTCACTGACGCCCAGAAGGAGGAGTACTTCAGGAGGAGATTCAGTGATGAAGAGCTGTCCAGCAAAATCATCTCACACATAAAGACATCCAAGAGCCTCCACATCATGTGTCACATCCCAGTCTTCTGCTGGATCACTGCTACAGTTCTGGAGCACATGTTGACTACAGACCAGAGAGGAGAGCTGCCCAAGACCCTGACTGACATGTACTCACACTTCCTGCTGGTTCAGACAAAGAGAAAGAAGTACAAGTATGATGAGGGACATAAGACGAGTCCAAAGGAGCTGACACAGGCTGACAGGGAAGTTCTTCTGAAGCTCGGGAGGCTGGCGTTTGAACATCTGGAGAAAGGAAACATCATGTTCTACCAAGAAGACTTGGAGCAGTGTGGTCTTGATGTCACAGAGACCTCACTGTTATCAGGATTTTGTACAGAGATCTTCAAAAGAGAGAGTGTGATCTTCCAGAAAACAGTCTACTGCTTTGTTCATCTGAGCATTCAGGAGTTTCTGGCTGCAGTCTACATGTACCACTGTTACACCAACAGCAACACAGAGGCACTGGAGGACTTCCTAGGAAACTATTCCAGTGACTCATCCCTGGATATCTTCCTGATGGGAGCCATGGACAAATCTCTGCACAGTGAAAATGGACACCTGGACCTGTTTGTTCGCTTCCTTCATGGCCTCTCTCTGGAGTCCAACCAGAGTCTCTTTGGAGCCCTGCTGGGTTGGACAAAGAACAATCCAGAAATCATCCAGAGAGCCATTGAGAAACTGAAGGAGATGAACACTGATGAAATCTCTCCTGACAGAAGCATCAACGTCTTCCACTGTCTGATGGAGATGAACGATCGCTCAATACAGCAGGAGATCCAAGAGTTCCTGAAGTCAGAGAAAAGATCAAAGAAAAAACTCTCTGAGATCCACTGCTCAGCTCTGGCCTACATGCTACAGATGTCAGAGGAGGTTCTAGATGAGTTGGACCTGGAGAAGTATAACACTTCATGGATGGGACGACTGAGACTGATCCCGGCTGTGAGGAACTGCAGAAAGGCTCGGTAAGTCCAGATGTGATTATCAACATAATAAAGCTGCCTTCTCATCTAAAACTGTCAGTATTACAGTAATGATACACACATGAGTAGTGCTTCACTACAAGGGCGGGGGGGGCTGTCATATGAAATACTCAAGACACTCATCAGCCAGACATTTCTCCGTTCTCCATTAAAGAACGGCAGAGATTGACTAAAATGAGAATTGTTAGTCCACCTTAAAAGTCAGTCCACCTTAAGTAAGCCTGGTCAGGTTAGGCTAATGTGTTGTTGCTAACTTCGGGGCTTATCCCCTTCGGTAGATGGGTATTTTCTTGGTCTTGAGGAGCTGCAGCATTTGTTAACTGATATACTGTAGCCTGTACTGTACATTTACTGCCAGATTGACAACTTAATGCTAACCTTTTCCTCTGCTCCACTCGTATTCACCGTCATTTTTCTGCCACTCGCTCAACTACACATGCTCATTTACACACTCACTGCACACACACATACAATTGGCCCAAACACAATTCCACAGTGACTTAGGGTGTTATTGTGCTTGCACAGTGTGCGAGTGAAAATCATTAGCAGCCCATTGATATTAATGATCGTGTGAAATTTTTGCAGCAGTGTTCACAATGGGGAAACACTGGAGTTCGTTAAAATACAACACTTGTCTGTGGCTTTACTTTGCGAATAAAATGCAACATAGATTCAAAATGGCTGACTTCCTGTTGGACTTAAGGTTTGGCTCCAAGAGGCTTTTTTTTAAGTCTGGAGATTGTACATCTGCCTACAAAATTTCATACATACACATCACATTTAAAGGAATGAAAATTGCTGCCTAAAATCCAAAATGGCTGACTTCTCATTGGTCGAAAAAATTTGAAAAAATATGTACTATGTCAAGAATTATGAGAGCAATGAACCGACCAACTTTCATGAACATCAAAGAAACTTTATTCCAAAATGGCCCTGTGTTTGGGGGCGCTATGGAGCCCACTGGCCTCTCCTGAGCCCAATCACTACAGAACTTTGCAATTTTTGCTATTTCTGATGTTTGTCCCAATTTTTGTGAGTTTTCGAGCAACCTAAGACCTTCAAAAATGCAATATCCTTTCCTTTTGTTTTTATTTAGAAAAAATAGTCAGTTTCCCATATACCAAAATTTACCTGTGCCATACCAAAGATCATCAATACTTATCCACCATTGACATATGACCTTATTGTAGTCTCAAACACATTTTGTAAAAAGTCTTTGAAAACAAACAAAATACAAAACCATTCAATGTGTTTCACAGGGCGCCTAGAATTCCTCAACCAAGAAAAGGTATGCTGGCATGAAATGTCACTTTCCCTTTTCCACTAATTCATCCAGTAAAAAAGAGATATTTTGTGTCCATTTTTTAAGGGTTTGGCATTTCCTTTTGATGAAGTCCACTATTTTGTCTAGCCACACAATTAAGCACAAATAAGAACAAATTAGATGGTTAAACACTTCACCTCACATTCAATGTGAGGGTTTTGGATCCGTCTCAGGTAATGCCCTTTAGCCAACTCCTCATCATCGATGATGTTGTCTGTAGACACTGGCATTTAATTCTGGGAAAACACATTTCATAAACCTTGTTGTCAGTTAAAGGTGCAATTTTCCAAACCTTTAAGTTGGTAACTTAGAGCTGACTTTCCCACTAACCCATGGTGCGCAGATAGATTTCAGTTGGTCTTCCTTTAAGGTTCAGTTTATTCATCAGTTTTCCAGAACAGAATGTATCTTGGATCCAAAAATGCATATGTTTGAATGATCTTATTTCCTTGTGTGCTTCTTACTTGGACAGGGAGTATAGAAAGGATGCTGTCACTATTATCAGCCCTTTTATGAGCACAAGTTAAAATGGGTGTGATGGATCAACATTCCTTGGGCTGTCCTCTTGGTTTGATAACCTTTTCCTTTTCCCTGATGTGTAAAACACTGGGATGTTTGCAAGTCATGCGCCTGTGGCAATCCTTGTTCCTGTGCCCTGTGCAAAGGCAACCAAAGCAGGCCCCTTTCTCCTATAGAAAGTCCAGCTTTTACCGATGTGTTTTCTTTTGCAGCTGTGGGCAATGCCCCAATGTATGCCCATAGTTACAGTACAAATAGGAAGTACGATTTTCTTTGGTTTGATTTTATTTTGTAGATGATATATTTTTTTGATGCACCTGTATCTTGGTGTTATCTGGTTCAACCATAGTGACAGTAATGGCAAAACTGTGTCCCCTTGGCTTGTGTTCTGACTTGATTTTGTTTCAACCTTTACCAAGCAGAGTGTCCTTTATGTCACCAAAAGACTGGATCTGAAGCATACCTGACCTGTCGCTCAATGAACTTGACACTGTCAATGAAACAAGTTCTTCATTGTCTCTGTCCAAAATTTCACAGGACTTTACTATCCAATTTTTCTCTGGGTTTTCAAATTTGAGTTTTCAAATTTGCTTGTGTGTTTAGCTCTCCCAAGTATTGTAGTTCCTCCATAGCATTGTAACATTTGCGTATGAAAAGTGCATAAGCTTAGAGTCCTCTAATGTCCTCAGACTTGACCATTGGCCTTCCAGTGATCTTTTCCATGTAGGCCGCTGTACCTTTAATCTATATCCAAAATCCTCCTTGAGCAGATGCGTGGCTACAGCATAACCTCTCTCTAGAGTCATGTGAAGGCAGCTGCATACAAGATCCCTTGGCTGTCCCCTCGTAAACTGCTGAAGATAATACAGACAGTCCCCTTTACTGTTAGTTTTTGCTTCCACGCAATGCTCAAACACCTTTATAAATGTTTTAAACTGCATAGCATCTCCATCAAAAACCGGAAGTTCCCAAACAAATACACCCTTCCCTTTGTGCTCCTTCAGAAGCTCCGCCCCCCCAAATTCATAGATGCACATATATTCCAAGGCAAAGACCAGAAGAGAAATATGGCAGTATCCAGAGTGATGCGTCAGCTGCACAATCACTTCTGTTTCTCTCACAAATTATCATGAGTGGAAAAAAATTTGGTCTCATGTGAGCACATCAGTCCATCCACACTCACTGCCTCTCTGCGGCCTCCCACTTCTCACTCAACCTGCGTTCAGTGTCTCTGTCCACAGAAGGAGCTGACTGTCAGATGCAGCTCCCAGGGAGCTGAGAGGACAGCAGCCGGAGAAAATGTCTTCACCAGGCTGACAGCAGAAATGTACTGAACCAAAATAGTTTGCATGGTGGCTCCATGGTTCATTGATATGGTTAATAAACTCAAATCACATATACAGTGGGATATTTGTTTGATTTAAACAGCTGCCTGCTCAGATTACACTTCATTAAACGCAGCAGAAACAGACTCAGAGCGTAAAAAAGCAGGGGGTCTCCATGAGATTGTCTTGGATTCAGTGTGGATTGACACATTTAATAAAATGGAAGCGTATCTGATCTGTGAGAAAACATTTTCCATGTGAATTGGCCACAGCCTCTCTCTCTCCAGTTCCCCAGCCCTCCCCCACCACTCAATGGGTGCTGGAGATGGGAGACTGTCATGTCCTCAAACAGACAGCTTGCTCTGATGACTTCCCCCTGTTATATGCACAAACACCAACACCCCATGCTGATTGGCTGGAATAGTGTTGTATGGCTCACTCCAAGCCACTGTATTTACATGCCCATTTACAGAGCCAGTGCTGTGTATGTACACCAGATTTTTTTTCAGCGCACCCACAGCACAGACAGCTAGCAGACCATGAGGAGATATTCATTGAATTTGACAAAAAGTGTATTGGATCAGAATTGCTAACTCAACCGTTAGCCTCTTTTTTATTTTTTAAAAATTAAAGTGTACTCTTTTAAAGACACTGCAACACAGCATACCCTGTCCCTTACCCAAATCCTAAACAAACATATTCAGTTTTTACTCATCAACATGTTTCCACTTTGTTTTCTACTTTTCTACTGTTAAGTGATCAAAATGCATAGTAAAGTGTTTTTATTTTTTATTTTATTATTATTTTTCACAGACTTACTCACTGTGGACTCTCAGAGACTCACTGTGAAGTTGTGGCATCAGCTCTGAAGTCCAACCCCTCCCATCTCAGAAAACTGGATCTGAATGACCTTAACCTGCGGGATTCAGGAGTGAAGGTGCTGTCTGCTGGACTGGAGAGTCCAAACTGTAGACTGGAGTCTCTGAGGTCAGTTCATTGACTGTTTTCCACAACAAAAGTTTTAGATTTAGTTTGATTAATTTGTTTTTCACAAATCACAAACACTGTTCAAAAGGGACTAACATCTGTAAGAAAACAGGTGGAAATATCGGACAATTCTCTGTGAGAGCAAATTCATTTTTATAATTTTTGATATGTTTGTGATACTCAAAACTGTAAACCAAATGAAATAGTTCAAGTTCAAGAAGTTGAATGCATTTTCAGGAATAACACACACACACACACACACACACACACATATACATATATATATATATAAAACTCTCATACAGGCCTACATAGACAGTAAATCATATTTCTAAATGCTGTTGGTTCTTTAGTTGTGGACAACAACGAGACGTCACTTCAACATGTGCATGCTTCCCGTCAGAAAATGATGTCACTTTGTGAAGTTGCACCATCAGTAAACAGGAGCATAAATATGGCACTGCATGAATATTTGTAAAGGATGATTCTAGGTTACATTTTGGATTAGGAGAACATGTTTCTCACTGTGCTCACTGCACATTTGATCCAGTTAAAGAGATGATTCAAGGTGTAGTTAGGAGTGGTGGAGTAAAGGTGAACAACTTCTGGGTAAACAGTTCCTCTGAGATTAAAAAATGAAAGAATGACATGGATAACATACAGAAGACGGAACACAGAGTCAGCCTTGTGCGAGATTGTGTGTTGAGGTGCAGTGAGGAAGGGATGACAAGCCTCTGTCTAGTTAATAAGTTAGTTTGTAGGTTGAATCTCATTGATAGTTTGGCACATCATACCAAACACTGTATGAATGTGAAAGTCTGGCATTTGGCACTGATCACAATCAGTCAGCATTGATGATGAGAGAAAATCTGTGGCTAGAAATAAAAGCCTCAGAAGGAGGAAAAACCCAGAAATATTTTTCGGTATTTACTCAAGTTCTGTAGTGTTTTTAATGAAATTACATATGATTCTTACCATTTACAGGAAGAAGATAAATAAAATTAATGCACAAGCTTTTTAATCCAACATGTTTAATTTGATCGAGGTTAGCAGCATTTTATGGATCAGTGTTGACATGAATAGGTGTTTGAATGTTGTGGTGACATTTGGATGATGTTTGTTGAAGGCTGACATTATGATGATCCATAATAACACAATAACAAAGTTACTCTGCTCATTTTAGGGAAAATCAACATCACAATGTTGAATTATACATTTAAACCCTGAACACCTCTGATGGATTGTAATGAATTTTTATCTACATGATTTGTTCTTTATTCAGATTGTATCACCGGAGTCTGCCAGAGATCAGCTGTGCTTCTTTGATCTCAGCTCTGAAGTCCAACCCCTCCCACCTGAGAGAGCTGGATAACGACTACAAGCTACAGGATTCAGATGTGAAGCTGCTGTGTGATTTTTTGGAGAGTCCACATTGTAAACTGAAGACTCTGAGGTCAGACACCATTTTTTACTTCTGTGTTGAGATTAATATGATGTGAAAGTTGTGTTGACACTAAACTGCAGACATAAAGATGATGTTTATGAGGTAAAATCCCAGATTTAGACATTTAAATGTTGTTTTCAAATATATAAAAACTATTTGAATATTTAATTTTGAACCATAGTTAACACTTTAAAAACATACTTTCAAACATTCAAATCCTAGTTTTAATCTTTACAGTTTTGATTGGATTTGACCACATAGATCTTATGCTGATCCACATTAAGCATCTTGTGGAGCTTCATATTTAAAACATATTTAATATAACATTAAATATCCAACACTCTCTAATTGACTCATAACATCTTAAAAATTTGATCTTTAACTTAAATTGAACCTTTATATTAATTCAAATAAAAACAAAGACATTCACATTGTCCTCATTATTAAACAATAAAATACATTATCTGCTTGTTCCAAACCTTTATGATGATATATGATGATTACATTGACTGAAATATCAAAACTAAAGATGACATGGCTTTTATGGCTTCATCATTCCATAAAATAGAAATTGTTGATGTTTGGGGAATAAATATGTTCATATTTCTCCAAAACCCATCCTGACATATCTGGTATCTTTGTAAACTTTTTATATTTGAATAGAATCTGAAATAAATGTCAGTGTTTTTTACTTGTGTTTGGCTGAAAAATATGAGTTGGTATAGATAGTCACTGGTGGAGCTGCAGAGTTTTAGAGGTAAAGTCACAACATCTTTATGTAAGTAGCAGCATGTTGTCATTAATAGTAATGAAAGCTCTTTTTCACTGTTTGTATTTAACAGTTTTTAACCCGCGTCTTGTTGGGTTCAGGTGTTTGGAGTTTCCATTTTCTAAACTTATACATTCTAGCAGCGTTGAACAGATTATGAAAGACACTTGGCCATATTTTCGTGGAGGCACAACGACCAGCGCAAGCAGTGCCCTGACAGTTTGGTATATTCCTGACCTTGAAACTTGCTTTGCTCGTCTGTGTGGCATTTTGCCGCAGAGTGCATGGTGCACAAGTGGGAGGAGAGGTGCAGACAGGTGGGAGATTCATTCAAATGAAGCAGTGCAAAGCCAGTTGTATTTTGGTGGAAATTTGGTCCTAGTTGCGCTGAAAACAGACGTCTCAGAATCATGTCTATTTGTGGCGCAACGTCAATTCGCTGCTGTTTTGGTGATTTTATCAACAGGATCAAACTAAACACTGTTGCATAACATTCATTACTAAACAATGTGCCACTGTACAAGGTGAGATTCATTAGAATTATTGCTGAAATAATGTCGGTCTGATATAATCATATAAATGGCTTCACCAAATTAATTTCTTTATTTTCTAAATAAATTCTATTGTTATTGCACTAACTAACTGAAGAAAAAAACTACTCCATGTCTTTGGCTGCAGATTTGTGTGGATGTGTGTTCATGTTGTGATGCTCTGAACCATCAAGACATTTCCTGAAGAAAAGCTTTCCATTTGTTGAGCTGTCGTTTATGATGTTTAACTGTGATTGGCACAACTGTTTCAGATCTATGAGAGTAGTGATGTTACTGGCTGAGAGAGTATTTAATAATCACCACACCTGCTGATCTACAGTGTAGTCATCTTCACCCAGTCCTTTTGCACATTGCGCTGCTGCACATACATGAACCAAAGTAGCAGGTGCACATGGAGATACCCACACAATCCATGCACCAACAGACCTATCACCTTGCTATTGTCATTGCACTTGCGTTGTTAAAATAGGGCCCTGAAAGATTTCAAGCAGGAACATTGTCTTCTAAAGTGACATCATTTATTATTTATTCAGATTGGGTGGCTGTCGTTTGTCAGAGATCAGCTGTGCTTCTCTGGCCTCAGCTCTGAAGTCAAACCCCTCCCATCTGAGAGAGTTAGATCTGGCTAACAACGAGCTGCTGCAGGATACAGGTGTGAAGCTATTGTGTGATTTCCTGGAGAGTCCACACTGTAGACTGAAGACTCTGAGGTCAGACACCATTTTTTACTTCTGTGCTGAGATTAATATGATGTGAAAGTTGTTTAAATGTTGTTTTTAAATATTTAAATACTGTTTAAATATTTAATTTTAATCCATAGTTAACACTTTAAAAACATGCTTTTAAACATTCAAATTTTAGTTTAATGTTGATGGGATTTGACCAAATAGATTTTATGTTGATCCACAGGGAGCATCTTGTTGAGCTTCTCATTTAAAACATATTTAATATAACATTAAAAGTCCAAAACTGACTGATTCACTCATAACATCTTAAACACGATCTTCACCTTACATTTCACCTTTATGTTAATTTAAATAAGGACAAAGAGATTCATGTTGTCCACATTATCAAACAATGAAAAATACATTCAGTATCTGCTTGTTCCAAACCTTTATGATATGTGATGTTTACACTGACTGAAATATTAAAACTAAAGATGACATGTTTTTTATGACTTCATCATCATCCATAAAATGGAAACATTGTAGAATTAATATGTTCACATTTGGGGTGGTAGTTTCTGTAATAAAAGACTCACAAACCAGGGGATGTCTTCCTGGGTTTAATATTACACTTGCAAGTGGGTACAGTACCAGTAACAGACACAGAGAGCTGTTTGAGATAAAGTATAAAGTTATGTTCTGAGCAGTCCATTATTATACTCTCAGCAGATAGATGTGAAAACTTCTACATACTAAACCTTCTTCAGCCCTGAACAGATTATGAAACACTGAATTATTTCAAGCAGGAACATTGTCTTCTAAAGTGACATTTATTCTTTATTCAGTCTGTATCGCTGTAGTTTGTCGGAGATCAGCTGTGCTTCTCTGGCCTCAGTTCTGAAGTCAAACCCCTCCCATCTGAGAGAGCTACAGCTGAGTGACAACGAGCTGCAGGATTCAGGAGTGAAGCTGCTGTGTGATTTTCTGGAGAGTCCACACTGTAGACTGAAGACTCTGAGGTCAGACACCATTTTTTACTTCTGTGCCGAGATTATGATGTGAAAGTTGTGGTGACTCTAAACTCCCGACATTAAAATGATGTTTGTGAGGTAAAATCCCAGATTTAGAAATGTAAATGTTATTTTCAAATATTTAAATACAATTTAAATATGAAATTTTAAACCATGGTTAACACTTTAAAAACATACTTTCAAACATTCAAATCTTTGTTTTGATCTTAACAGTTTTGAAGGAATTTGACGACAGATTTTATGCTGATCCACAGATTTTATGCTGATCTTGTTGAGCTTCATATTTAAAACGTTTAATATAACATTAATAACCAACACCGGCTGATTCACTCTTAACATCTTAAAAATTTGATCTTTAACTTAAATTGAATCTTGATGGTAATTTAAATAAAAACTAAGACATTCACATTGTCTACATTATTAAACAATAATATACATTCAGTATCTGCTTGTTCCAAACCTTTATGATGACATGTGATGTTTACTCTAACTGAAATATTAAAATTAAATATGTCATGATTTTATGGCTTCATAATTTCATAAAATAGAAATATTGTAGATATATATTTTATCAGTCTGCATCAGTCCGATGGGCAATAAACTATTTTCCTCACTGTCACTGTGTTAAGGTTTTCTTTTAATGATACCTTTAACATCTCTCAACACAAAAACAGGAAAGTGTCCTTGATAACTCAACAATACGATGGGTTAATATTAAGGCCATCAGTTTTAATTATTTCTCCTACAATTCTGAGAAAGAAAGGTTTTTTGTAAGGTTTGGATAGTGGAACACTTAGGAAGTGCATTGTGTTGTGGGCAAATGTGGTGCATTCGACTCCTGTTTTGGGCTGTCTGCTATCGGTGGACTTCATTCCATTTCAAATTGCTGCCGGTCGGCTGCAACCCAAACCTGAGAAGCCTGAAAAAGTTACATTTGATTTGGATATTGTGTAAAATATTTTTTTTTCTTTAACACAAATCGCAGCTTTCATCCCAAGTACAACCTTTCCACAAATCCTACAAAATGACTGACAGAGTCAGTCCAAATGCGCCAAGTCCACCCACAACACAATGCCCCTCCAATGCTGTGTGTGTATGTGTGTGTGTGTGTCTGCGTCTGTGTGTGTGTGTGTGTGTGTGTGTGTGTGTGTGTGTCTGTGTGTGCCAACATTTTATTCTGGCAACTTGGTTGTTTTAGTTCAAAGGGTGGGGAAGCAGTTTGCTGTTGCTTGTTGACTGTCCTTCACTCCTTCACATGAGCCAGGAACATTGACAAAACACGCTCTACCACTTTATATTTCTTTGCAATTTGAAGAAGTAAAAACATGGATAAAATCTTGTGATTAAATGTTGAGTAATTTAATGGTTATAGTTAAAATTAAGTTAGTTAAGTTGTAGTTTAAAAAACAAGTAACAAATGAGAAAAAACGATACAGCTTCTGTGTTTCCTGAGTCACGAAAGATATTCCAATTAAAATACATTACTTTGAAAGTTGTGCTGGGTTTCACAAAAAAATGGAAAATTTGTGTCCATGTATGCAAATCTATAGATTAACTTTCATGACTATTTCATGGAGTACCATGATACTGGGTTGTAATATTAATGAGAGCTCTTTTTCACTGTTTGTATTTGACACTTTTTAACCTGTATCCTGTTGGGTTCAGGTGTTGTATTTCCATTTTCTAAACTTCTACATTCTAAACCTTCTTCAGCTTTGAACAGATTATGAAACATTGAATGATATTAGCAGGAACATTTTAACAAAGTAAGTTTTAAAAACACACATTTACCAACCGAAGTGTCTCAAACAAAGGTTCCAACACTATGACAGGAGTACCAGCCCACGGATACAAAGAGACAACACATCAAAAAAACAGCCTGCAAGGCAGCTAGCACCTACTTAGCATGGCTAGCATTGTTAACATAGCAGTGCCATGCCGTGTGTAGCCCATAGACTGTATAAAAATAAGGTGTAGCTGTGGTGTTTCTAGTTTAACAGCACCATGCTGGGCAGGTGTGTTTATGGTGTTTGTGTGTTCTGAAAGACATTTTGGCATGGATATAAAGTCACACAGCTGACAGCCTGTTAGCCTAGCATGCAAATCCCACCTAAATATATGGATGAGACCATATGTTTGCAGACATCCATAGATAGAAACAAACAAAAGAGCAGGCAGAGTTAACAGATAATCAGAATAGGTATAATTAAAATTTTAAAAAATGTGTCTTTCAAATCAAAATCACAAGATTTTGCAGCATGTTGTCGTTAATATTAATTAGAGCTCTTTTTCACAGTTGGTATTTGACAGTTTTTAACCTGCATCCTGTTGGGTTCAGGTGTTTGGAGTCTCCATTGTTTGAATTTCTACATTCTAAACCGTCTTCTCTAAACAGATTATGAAACAATGATTTCAAGCAGGATAATTATCCTCTAAAGTGACACCATTTATTCTTTATTTAGATTGGGTGGCTGTTGTTTGTCAGAGATCAGCTGTGCTTCTCTGGCCTCAGCTTTGAAGTCCAACCCCTCCCATCTGAGAGAGCTGCATCTTAACTCCAACGAGCTGAAGGATTCAGGAGTGAAGCTACTGTGTGATTTTCTGGAGAGTCCACACTGTACATTGGATACTCTGGGGTCAGACACCACTTTTTACTTTTGTGCTGAGATTAATATGATGTGAAAGTTGTGGTGAAACTAAATTGCAGACACTAGGATGATGTTTATAAGGTAAAATCCACTTTAGATTTAGACATGCAGATGTTGTTTTCAAATATTTAAATACTATTTAAATATTTAATTTTAAACCATTGTTAACACTTAAAAAACTACCTTCAAACATTCAAATTTTAGTTTTAATTATAACCCTTTTGATGGGATTTGACCACATAGATTTTATGCTGATCCACACTCAGCATCTTGTGAAGCTTCATATTTAAAATATTTTAAATAATTATCTTCTAAAGTGATATCATTTATTATTTATTCAGATTGTGGCACTGCAGTTTGTCAGAGATCAGCTGTGCTTCTCTGGCCTCAGCTTTGAAGTCCAACCCCTCCCATCTGAGAGAGCTGGATATGAGTGACAAGCTGCAGGATTCAGGAGTGAAGCTGCTGTGTGATTTTCTGGAGAGTCCACATTGTAGATTGGAGACTCTGAGGTTAGACACCATTTATTACTTCTTTGCTGAAATTAATATATGAAAGTTGTGGTGACACTAAACTGCAGACATAAGAATGATGTTTATGAGTTAAAATCCCCTTCAGATTGACATTCAGATGTTGTTTTCAAATATTTAAATACTACTTAAATGTTTAATTTTAAATCATAATTAACACTTCAGAAACATATTTTCAAACATTCAAATTTTAGTTTTAATGTTAACAGATTTGATGCGATTTGACCACATAGATTTTATGCCGATCCACACTGAGCATCTTGTTGAGCTTCATATTTAAAATATATTTAATATAACATTAAAAATCCAGCACTAGCTGTCTGACTCTTAACATCTTAAACATTTGATCTTCAACTTAAATTTAACATTTATGTTAATATAAATAAAGACAAAGACATACACATTGTCCACATTATTGAACAATAAAATACATTCAGTATCTGCTTGTTCCAAACCTGTATAATGATATATCATGTTTACACTAACTGAAATATTAAAACTAAAGATGTCATGATTTTTATGGCTTCATCATTCCATAAAATAGAAATATTGTAGAAATCTGGAGAATTAATATGTTCACATTTCTCCAAAATCTAGGCTGACATAGTTGGTATCTTTGTAAACTTAAGGATGTTGAGTAGAATCTGAAATAAATGTCAGTGATCTTTGGCCACAATTTCACACATTGACCATAACAAGTCCAGCCAATTACTTATGTTTGGCTGCATAACATGAGTTTGTATAGATGGAGTCACTGGTGGAGCTGCAGAGTTTAAGAGGGGAATTCACTACATCTTAATTGAAGTAGCAGCATGTTGTCATTAATGGTAAGATCATTCTAAATGTTCTTAGCTCTGAACAGATTGTGAAACACCGAATGATTCTAAGCAGGAACTTTCTTTTCTTTTTTTAAATTGCAAGACAAAAGAAAAAACCCTAACAGAACACAATGAGGAAGACAAAAACAATGGATAAAGGACAATTAAACAAACATTTTATCAGGAAACAGGGAACAAAAGAACAAGGTGATGTTAGTTGTTTGTTGTTTTGTGATATAAGTGTGTATGCATATGTCTGTGATCCACAGTGTCAGTCTGTAGGGTGAATGAGTGAGAAAAAAACTAAATAAATGTATATTAATGCTAATACTAATACTAATCCTACTTTTGCCACCATTATTGTTATTATTATTATTATTATTATTATTATTGTTGTTGTTGTTGTTGTTGTTATTAATAATAATAATAGTAATAATAATCAAGTCAGTGGAGGGGTGGGGGGTGGGGGAGGGCTGGCTATACATCCGTCTCTGCCACTGGCAGTGAAGTGACATCGGGGCACCGTCAGGGTGCTCCAGAGTTGGTCAGCAGGGTCAGGTTGGCAGGGTCCACAGAATTCCACAGGATTTTGTTATTATTGATATGAATTTAAACTTTTTCAACATTACAACCATCTTCGATTTCAAATGTGTGTGTATATATATATATATATATCTTAAATTTTTGCTTTATTTCAGTTATCAATTTGTTGAAAAGCATAGGTAGACTGGACCAGAAGTGTTTATAGGACTCAGCAGGGAAGCCATTGGGCCCTGGTGCTTTGTTATTTGGCATAAGATTGAGGGCAGTGAGAAGTTCATCCTGTTATTGGTGAATCAAGTATGCTGGTTTGTTCTTTATTAATTTGTGGTAGGTCAATGGTGTTGATAAATGAGTTGATGTTCTCTCAACTTGGGTCCTTTTCTGATGAGTGTAAAAACTTTTGAAGATTTTATTTATCTCTTCAGGTGAGTTTGTGTCCTTAATAGTGGAGCCTGTTGCTTTTTCTTTATTTTGTTTTATTTGATTTGCAAAGTATTTACCAGATATTTTATGGTGGAAGTTTTCTTGTTGAAGTCTCTGTATCAGGAATTGAGTTTTCTTTCATTTAGTTTGAATTTATACTTTCTTAGTTCAGTCTGTTCCACTTCAGCTTCTTGTTCCTTTTCCTTCCTGTGTTTATAAATGAAGAATGAAATTATTTTGTGTGTTTCTTGTAATAAGCTTGTATGGGCTTGTAGTTTGGCCAAGTGCTTCAATATTTTTATTTTTTTTCCCTGAGAACCAATTCCACAGATACTCCAGGTTACAAATATGAGTGATGAAAGGATTATCATGAGGAACCTGACATTAATGCTGATATAGGTTTGTGTATGTGTGTGTGTGTGTAAGGAACTCTGTCTTCTATATTATACTTTTTCTTTATTCTTTATTCAGATTGTGGGACTGCAAGTTGACAAAGATCAGCTGTGCTTCTCTGGTCTCAGCTCTGAAATCCAACCCCTCCCATCTGAGAGAGCTAGATCTGGATGAAAACAGGCTGCAGGATTCAGGAGTGAAGTTGCTGTGTGATTTTCTGGAGAGTCCACATTGTAGACTGGAGGCTCTGAGGTCAGACACCATTTATTACATCTGTGCTGAGATTAATATAATGTAAAAGTCGTAGTGACACCAAACTGCAGGCATAAGGATGATGTTTGAGGATGAGGTAAAATCCCAAATGTAGACATACAGATGGTTTTAAAATATTTAAATACAATTTAAATATTTATTTTTAAACCATAGTTAACACTTTAAAAACATACTTTCAAACATTCAAATCTTTGTTTGAATGTTAACAGTTTTGATGGGATTTGACCACATAGATTTTATGCTGACCCATATTAAGCATCTTGTGGAGCTTTATAGTTAAAACATATTTAATATAACATTAAAAATCCAACACTGGCTGATTCACTCTTAACATCTTAAAAATTTGATCTTCTACTTAAACTGAACCATTATGTTAATTTAAATAAAGACAAAGACATTCATGTTGTTGACATTATTAAACAATAAAATACATTTGCTTGCATTTACATTTGCATATGTTTGTTCCAAACCTTTATGATGATATATGATGTTTACTGCAATATTAAAAAAAGATGACATTATTTTTAAGGCTTCATCATTCCATAAAAAAGAAATATTGTAGATGTTTGGAGAATAAATATATATATTTCTCCAAAACCCATCCTGACATATTTGGTATCTTTGTAAACTTGAAAACTCAAATAGAATCTGAAATAAATGTCAGTGTTTTTTATTTGTGTTAGGCTGCAAAATATGAGTTTGTATAAATGGAGTCACTGGTGGAGCTGCAGAGTTTAAGAGGTGAAGTCACTACATCTGTATTGAAGTGGCAGCATGTTGTCATGAATATTAATGAGAGCTCTTTTTCACTATTTGCATTCAACAGTTTTTAACCTGCATCCTGTTGGGTTCAGATGTTTGGAGTTTCCGTTTCCTGAACTTCTAAATTCTGAACCTTCTTCAGCTCTGAACAGATTTTGAAACATTGAATGATTTCTAGCAGGAACTTTATCTTCTAAAGTGACATCATTTTTTTTTTTTTTTTTTTTTTTTTTTTTTAGATTGGGTCGCTGCAGGTTGACAGAGATCAGCTGTGCTTCTCTGGCCTCAGTTCTGAAGTCCAACCCCTCCCATCTGAGAAAGCTGATGCTGAATAACAACAAGCTTCAGGATTCAGACATGAAGCAGTTGTGTGAACTTGAAGAGAGCCCACACTGCAAACTGGAGACTCTGAGGTCAGTAGAGAGTTGGAGTCAGTCCATGCTGTATTCAGCACTTTTGTAGTAAACACAGTTAGTATCAAAGCAAAGATCCATTATTTCCTGTTTCCCAGCTGGATTACAGCTGACAGCTTTACAAGGTGTATACAGACAGTGGACCACATCATCAAACTGTCATACCATCAAATATGATCTTAAAGTGTTTGTTCTCATTTCAACTATAAAGATTTGATCAGTTCATCTTTGTCAGAGCTCTAAAATCAGTCTGACTGCAGGCTGCAAATCACTGACTCTGATTTCATAGAACTATCATTACATTTGGTAACTATGTGGTCTTTCTACAGACCAGAACCTCTGCTGAAGTCCAGCAGAGGTATATCTGTCCACTTATTTTGTTTCCTCCAAATGTTTTCAATGACAGCCTCCATGTTTACTTGTCAGAAGATATTTCTAAAGCAGATAAGATGTTCATTAACACAGAGTCTTGCGTTAAAATTAACAGCAGGTCACATGTAACAACAGTAAATGTATCACTGAAGTGTTTATGCAATAATGATGTATTCATGACTCTCAGCAGTTTATTTCCTCTGTGTATTTAAGTGTAATCTGCAGAGTAAACAGACGATTATCGATTATCTATAACAGTTGGTCCCATGTCTGAAGCCCCATTTGTTGCTGAATTATGAGCCTTCAAACATGCACTGAGGTCAAGATTCAAAGGTCAGTATTTCAAGGCCGGAGCCATGTAGAATCTTCATACTGACATGTTAATCTTCAGGGCGATACCTTTCCAACACAAAGTTTTAATTCTCTCATTTCATGGACACAAGTCAATGAAGACCTAGTTTCAGAGAGCACTTTGAAAGCCCAAGATATAAAATGAAACTTTTTGTTTGTTTGTTTGTTTGTTTGTTTTTTCTTTTTTTGTGGAAATAGTGACCAAAATGAGTCACCTTCAGAGATTACCATAATGCTGACAATCTAGTACATTACTACAGGCTTGGAGGAAGGCCTGAAGTACTTGGGTTAGGATTAGAGCTGAAAAGACAAAGCTCTTCTCATTTCCAGGTCATCAAATTCCAACACATGCATAGGCTACTACACAACCCTGGATATTTTTTCAATCTTTATTCTTCTTGATTTTGGGATTTTATGTCAGCATAACATACAGTAGCCCATTCAAGAATCTGTTTTATTAGCCAGTACAAGCATACAAAGAATGTGTCTGGGTGTTGTTGTTTGTTCCCAAAAAACACAACACAGAAGATAAAAAATAGACAAAAGTAAGGTAAAAGTAATAAAAATATTAATAATAATTAATTTAACAAAGTAATATTAAAATTAAATTGAAATTTTAAAATATATTTACAGAATTGAACAGTAATAGTTTTGAAATGAGATATAAAACTTGAAATGAAATATTGACTATCCAAAGGAAATATGGACTGTGCTATGGACAAAGAAATGAAGTGTATGAAATATGTGAAGGTGACAAGAGCAAAAATTAAACATGACATGCATAAATAATTAAATTATGTCACAGTGGAGGTTGAATGCAATGCACAATCTTAAGTCCAGTTTCATGAAATATATGAAAGTGACAAGTGCAGGGATTAAATGAGGGATCTGAAATGTAAAGTCCAGTTTGGTAACCTCGTCTTCAATGTGGTATTAATGAGCACTGAACAGGACTGAAGTTTAAGCTGGATGTGCTGCATCACTGACTGACAGCTGATGAAGTAATTCTCACTAAAACACTGATTTATGACCTCTGTTCTTTCTTCTTCTCTCTTCTCTCTCAGATGGTGATGATCTCTGTAAGAGTGCGATCGAACATCCAGGAGTGTGTGCTGAGAGAGGATCAGCTGTATCCTGATGATCCAGAGAGGTTGAAGCAACAGCAGCAGCTTGTGTGTAGAGAGGCTTTGACTGGGCCATGTTACTGTGAGGTTGAGTGGACAGGAGAGCCTCATCCAGAAGTGACTGACAGAGGAATCAGAAGAAGTGGAGATGACTCTCAGTGCTGTAGTCTGAACAGATCTGAGAATAGCTCCACTGTCAGACACAAAGTCAAGTCCACTATCATCCCTGCGTGTTCCTCAGGATCTGACAGAGTATCATCAGTATACCTGGACTGCTCTGCTGCTGCTCTGTCCTTTTACATTCTCTGCAGACACATTGAGACTCCTGCACTCGACCACCTCCTCCACCCTCCACCTGGACCTGAGTCTGGATTATCTTCACCATGAGTTTATTTGGAAAAGCTTCTTAAAATCATGTCATTGACACTTAAAACCATTCATTTACAGTACTTATAATAGTGTAAACTGTCTGAACTGGTGTAAAGATTACAGGCACTGCAGTAACTTTGTGTTGCAGCTCCACCATGTGTAATGATGCAGTGTTGCAGCATAATATTTCTCTGTATATTGGGTGTTGATATCAGCAAGCAGCAATCAGCCTGTAGGTTGTTCAGTTCAAGTTCAAGTGTCATTCATATCAGTGCTAAATGTCTGTACTTTTGTTGTTTTTGATACACAGTATTATATTCCTTAACTGGTTGTATTATAGCACACATTCCACAGTTCCTCATATCTACAGCCTGTCTTACCTGTTTCCGATATTACAGACATTATATATGGTCCAACCACTGTAAAAACAGATATACCTCATGCCTGGTGGTGGTAAATAAAACTCATTTGTTCTCCTATTCGATGTCTTCTCTTATCTATTTAGGTGTTTTGAATATACAAATCACAAGCCTATCTCTTTCTGATGAGTAACTCATTTTGGATAATGAGTAATATGTTTTCTATATGTGGTGGTCAGGAAATGTAAAAAATGCTGTAAATCAGGGCATGACATTTTTTATGTGATCACGGGTGAAAATGTGGATAAGGAGAGTTTGTTAGAGTTACAGGCATTAACAGATGTGCAAAACCAAAACTTCCAGGATGTTTTAAACGATGATGGTGAAGTTTTAGTGCCTTTACAGTTACAGGATTTAATAGACGAGCTAAACAAAAACCCCTCCAGCCCTGAACTTTTAGAGACTTTAACGTTATGAACAACACTGTTAAACACTTCACTGAACTTTGTCACTCACAAAGTGTGGAACGTACACAGAGTGATTCAGACCTCTTGAGTGCAATAAATATCACTTTAGAACAATTAATGGTATTGCTGACCAGCTCCCTGAGACAGCGTGAAATGCTGTTTTTGTTTCTATTCCAAAATCACTATTACAGCCTTAAAAATCTCAAAGGCTTTTTAGGGTCCCCATATGTGTGCAAGTATTGTTATACAGCTGTACCAACATTTTGAGTCACAGATATTGTAGTTATTGCTCTGTATGCTTTGACCCGCCTGTTCTTGGGGAGTTCGAACCCATCATTCTCGCTGTCTGTAACAGGATGTGTAATCCCCTTTCTGTTTAAGCAGACACAAAGAGCCAACAGAGAGATGGCGAATTGGGAGTTGTATAAAAAATGAAAAATGCTAGAGGCTGTACTACACAGCTATAAGTGGTGATGGTAAACCACACGAGTGTCAATTACAGAAAAAGAAATCTGCAGTGAGAAACTGTCCTGCAAACAAGTGTATGTGAAAGTGTATAGGTAGACATGACTGTCACTTTCCTTACCCTCTAGGAAACCTGAAAATTATCTACAAAGATTTTCTACAAAGAGCCTCAAAGCTACTTTGGGATAATCAGGGCTGGTGTTTACCTGCCTCCGGAGCCATGTTTTTTTACCTTACAGAGCAGAGGAGGAGGTGACCACTCCGGTAAAGAGATTAAAATCTCTTTTCCAAGAGAGACCTGGCCAAGAGAGCAGCATACACATTCTTACAACAATAAACACAAACAATACAAACAGACAAATACAACTGTCACACAATACAAACGAGTGAACACAATATCCAGATACTATGCAATACGAGGACAAAGACAAAAATCCAGTTATGATGCATAAACAGGTACAATTTTGTATTCATGTGACTGCATCACATGACTGTATTGCAGTCCCCCATTGCGCAGTCTGAAGAGGTGAAATGCATTTTGGGGCAATTGATTATGGCTTGTCACAATAACTACTTTTGTTAGATGACATGTTGCCCCAGAAATAATTGCAATAAACAATATTATTGCCATTGTAAGACCAGTTTATACCACAGTTGCAGTTAACATGGTCACACTGGTATACTTACCTGACCTATTTGGGAGGTGCCAGGACCTTATTCACTTACACCATACCTGCAGCCTACACACACACCCACACACACACCCAGCATATGTTCACTATTGGGAGTGAAGAGTTTGGGGAAAATTTTAGGTTTCTAGAAATATCATTCAAAATGCCATTTTTATTTGTTGAGGCGAGTGTGATGCTCACAAAAAAAGGAATTTTGAGTTAAATAGTTCATATACACATAAGTCCTTTTCTGTTTGTCTTGAAAAATAAAACAAAAAGAAATGTATGTCCACCACATTAGTATTACTCAGGCTGTACATTGTATGTCCTGTTATGCTCTTCTATGTCAGTAGATGGTGGTATTTAGCTGTGATTCCTCTGGGGACCAGAGTTTGAGGGTACAGATGCTGTTCCAATTCATCAAGCGAACTATTGAAGAGAAACAGCACGCAGCATTCACTCACTACTCTTTACAACTTTTTCCAGGTTAGTGGGGATGCATATAGTCTCTCAAAATCAACATGAAGCAACTGAGTAATGTTCCCTCGGATTATAATGATATTTTGCTGTCAGCTTGCTTAATGATATTAAAAACAAGCAGTAAATCGATCATTTTTTGTATCATAATGTACAATCTATGTACTGGGTGTTTCCTTAGTAGTGGTTAGCGGTTAAAACTGGATTTATCAAAATGCTGAAACCTTCTGGAAACAACCTGCTTTTATTAACTAAAATGTTAGAGACATTCTCATGTAAACAAACGCGCACGTAAACACAATGGGCAATATTGAGGTCAGCAGAAATGATCGAGGTCATGTCCATATATTGTACGATAAATCGATAACATAATTATCATGATAGGCCCAGTAAGCTCACACCACATACTCAGAAATTCTTGCTAATCTAATAGACATCCGCATTCCTCGCATACACAAAATCGACGTATATGCTGTTACTCATATACTTGGAAGTGTCTGGACTACCTTCGACTTCTCTGAGAATTAGGAGTTGGTTTAAGTGCTGAAATGCTTTGTCAGTTACTCTTAGACCAAAAAATTGCATGTCTTATTTTTAGTAGTTTCTCCTGACTTGGTTGTATACAGAAAACATCCTATGGCTAAACAAAACTCTTAACTAGGCAAGTAAAAAGAAACTTAAAAATAAATGGGCATGTCAGTGCTAATGTAAGAACTCTTGGTTATGTTGTCCAGAAGAAATTCACAAAGTACTATATAACTAAAACCTAATTCTAAGAGAATTTAGGTGTAGTCCAGAGGACTTGAGTCTTTATAAAAAAAAAACATCGACTACAAGTTCAAAGGGCATTTTTAAAGCAGTGGAAACATTACTAAAGAAACAACCAAACAAACAATCCACTGAGACTGGAGATAAAATGAATCACAACCCAGCCAAGCAGTAAATGTAGTTATGCAGAGCTGTTGAACTTGGAATATCCCAGCCATCTGTCAACAAGATTATCTAACACAACCATAAAATCCATTGTTTAAAGTTATGCAAGATTCTGTTAACCACCACCTTTAGTAAATACAGCTGATTTACAGGCCATCACTGTGATACACAGTATACTTAGAGCTATGGATAGTCGGCATGTTTGTGTTATTGCCCAATTAAAAAATAAAGATGTGTTTGTCAACAGGAAAATAGTATTTATAGCTGCATCTAAAAATTATTTTCATTATCAATTAATAAGCACAATTATGTTGATTATTAAATTAGTTGTTTTGTCTATGAAATGTCCCAAAATGGTGAAAACAATTTCTGAAAGCCCAAGAAAAACCCTCAGCAACTCAACAAAGAGGTGACTGAAAATTATTATTCAGTGGATGGATACAAGAAAACATTCAAGTCACTCAACATGAACTGGATTACGGTTCAATCAAGCATTAAGAGAAGTAAAGTATGGCACAGCTGTAAATCTGTAATACAGCAGAAATCACAGTATATTTGTTCTCATTTATATATTTTTTCCAGTTTCTATTGTCTGATAATGAGATTAGTAATTTAATCGTGGCCAATAAACACTACATTTAGACTACCAATCATTCTCAAGCTGCTGCGCTGTTAACATCCTTATTTTACTGTATTAATTCGACATTGTCTGACGAAATCAACATACCTGTGTTAATGACAACAGCTGTGCTGTTTGTTCGGCTATATTGACATTTAAAATGACTGATCACATAAAAAGATAACTGGCAGAAAGTTCTTTTCCATTTTAACTCCACTGCTAAACAGCCCCCATCAACCTTTTAAAAACGCCCTGACAACTTCACAGACACTGAAACACAAAGTTGGAGTTTTAACATTTATGCACTCTGAATTGAAGCCTGTTTTGTAAAAGCTCAATTTCTGGGGGATAATAACACCTTTTTGGTCTGGATGGAGGGCTGAAACAGAGAAAATTGAACTGTCCAGTTATATACAAATCCACACAGACACAAGGCTGGAAATGCTGACTTGGACAGGTGGATATGTAAACATGTATTTTGTATTTTAAAACTATGTAATTAATTGTAATTTTTTAGAGACAAGTTTTCACTTTTAACATTAAAGTGTCTTCCTGTTGATCAGTGTCAAAAAGGACACATTACATCTACTTACATTCAGTGCTATAAAACAATATGAAATGAAAACTTCAAAGGGCTGTGAATGTGTTTCATAGGTATTTTAAAGGTATCTTGATAAAATATAATTAAGAACAATATAGGGACAAATGTAAAAATAAATGAAATACAGAAATATTTCCTTTAACAATTCATGCTTTTAATTCCAGGATAGACAGGTTGCAGAAATTGCAGTAAACTCGGCAATGGAAACATTCACATAGGACCCTGCTGACCTTGAATCATCAACAATCAGACACCGTACATGAAGAGGTGAGAATGGGCTGGAACAAGGAGATGTGGCGGCTTCTCCTGCCTCTGACTTAGAGGCTACTGAAGAGGAGGCGAGAAGTACCTCAGAAGAGACTGAAGAGGAGGATAGTCCACATTCATAGAAGGACTTTCTTCAGGAGTGGGCCTCAAAACACCAAGTCTCACACATTGCCTTGGATGACCTCCTGAGCGGTTTAAAAATTCATGGCCACTCTGAATTGCCTTCCACTGTTACCCTGTTGCAGACACAAAAATATATTCCAGTCAGTATAAAGTCATGCAATACATACATTTTGATTTTAAGGAGACATACAACAGCTGCAACATTACCCCAGAGAAATGCTTGAGGAAGTAGGAGAAATAGAAAGTTCTCTGAATGTTGACGGCTTGTCACTCTTCAAGAGCAGCAAGTTAATAATGTGGCCGGTCCTCTGCTGCATTCACTTTCAACCAAACATAGTCTTCCCTGTAGTCCCAACACTTGGTTCCTCAAGACCAACATCTCTTGAGTTTTTGAAGGAAATGATTGACAACCTACAAGAGATACTCAGAGATGGTTTACATGTTGGAGCCATCAAAGCCAAAAATTCACTGTGTTGTCTGTGATGCACCTGCTTAAGTGCTTGTGAAAAATGTCAAGCAGTATACGGGTTATCACAGCTGTGACAAGTGTGAGCAGAGAGGTTTATGGGAAGGAAGAATAACATACCCGGGGTGTATGATCTAGTCTTAGAACTGATCAAAAATTCTGCAGCGAGAAAGGAGTCCCTTCAACAAAATGAAAACATTAAACCAACACCACAAATGAGGCTCCCACTGGACATGGTGTCACGGTTTCCAATGGCCTGCTTAGGAGTAATGAAAAAACTTTTGCATGTGTGGATATAGGGACACCGGAGGGCACACATATCAGCTGGTCAAGTGAGTGAAAGGATGCTGTCATTGGGAAAGTCCATGCCCAGTTGCCTTGCTAGAAACCCCTAGACAGCTGGAAGATCTTGATAGATGGAAGGCCACAGAGCTGCGCCAATTTGCAGTGTATACAGGAAAACCTGTGCTGAAGGGGATTCTGAAGGATGAGTTGTACGAGCACTTCATGCAGTTCAGCATAGCCCCGAATCTCCTTAGCCCGCACTGACAGGACCGCAACAAGTATGCTGAGGAGCTGATGGCGTAGTTGAAACAGGGTTCTCTGTGCAGCTTCCAGCAAAAATGCAGCTGAATCAGGTGCTTCTCAGCTCGAGCTCATGGCCTCCTTTGTGTCTAGAGCCAAGGACATTTACAGCAATCAGTTCATGCTATACAATGTCCACCCACTTGTGCATACTGCATCAAAGGGCAGGAAGTTTGGGAGTCTGGATGTATGTAGTGCATTTGTTTTTGAACATTGCATGCAGAGGCTGAAACACCTTGTTAGATCTGGGAAACAGCTGTTCATGCAGGCTGCAAAGATCATCACCGATTTCCACTCCTCACTCTGTAATTTGGAGATGTCAGTGTATCTTTTTTGACTCCGCGCATCAGCCCAGCACGGCAGGTATTTACATCTCTGTTGTCTTGAGTTGAAAGCAGCGGGTTGTATATACACATCATGGTCAAAGTTGTGGCTGTAAAACGGTGGATAAACACATTTCATTTCCTATAAATTCTTCACAATAAAAGCCCCCTGTTAGTCTGTCAGTGGAAAGCTTTTAATATGAAGCAGCAGGAAATGTGTTTTCATCTGCAGGAACTTAACACGGCACTGAAACAGCTGCAAGCTGTCAGGAAATGTTAAAATAAAGCAGATATCTGAAAGTACAAACAAACACTGGAGAAATTACAAAACCTCAAACTTTAAACCAGAAATTCATATATTAAATTCAGTTAGAAGCTACAAAAGTACTGAGAGTTGAACACAGAGGCTTTTAAAAACGTCTTTCTCTCTGGTGTCCAGCAGACATACGTAGCTGCGCAACACATGCTTGATTGAGGGGGGGAAGGGAGGTCGTTGTGATGCGCTTTGGCCAGACTCCGGAGATGGTCCATCTCGGGCACAACTCAGCGCAGTAAAACCAGTAATAGAAACGCAAATCAGCGCAGTATGGTTTGACTTAGCATGGCCAAAAGTGCCAGTGGAAAAAACCTTCAACTGACTCAGATCCCCTCCTGATGAAAAAGCGTCAGGGAGGAACACTCATAGAAACCACCACATAATCCACATATTTTGTGCTTTGATTCCTTAAAGGTGCAGTGTTTAGTTAATTTAGAGGCATCTAGTGGAACAGACTTGGCAGAAATGGAATTTAATATTCATCAGTATGTTTTAATTAGTGTATAATAAATTCGTTAGCTTAGAATGAGCCCTTTATACCTACACAAGGAGCAGGTCCTCTTCTGCTGGCTGTAGAGAGGGCATTACGCACTTTTCAATTTTGGTGGGTGGCATGAATCCACCGGTTGGAATATAAAGAGCAGCTGAATTCTGCTCACACACACACACACACACACTCACCCTGACCTCCTCCAAGTTGAACCGGGACACACACACACGTACACACATGCATACACACTCCCCTCTATGTTTTGTCTCCTACCAACATTCACACCCTCCCCTCTCCCCACATTTCTGCACTTTTAATGACTGTACTACAAATACTCTCTGATATATACTACCTCATATATAATGCAAGTTTGTACATACGTTGACATTTTTCTTATCATGTTTTTACTATTTTTATTACTATATTTAATTACTGCCTTACTATGTGTACATACTGTTTCTATTTTCTAGTGTGTTTTTGCTATTTTTTCTACTATATTAAATTAATGTCTCACTATGTATATATACTAAGTCTATTTTTGTGCCATGTATTTCCCTATGTGCACTCCTTCTTCCTTGTACCTGCACAATGTGTAATGACAATAAAACTGAATTTAATTTGTGAATATGTCCTTCTCTGCAGAATTGATTGGGCAGATGAATGTTCCCCTCCCTCCCCATGTTATCGGTCAGTCTTTACTCTCCTATTTTACTCTTCTTTTTTTTTATTTTACTCTCCTATTTTTGTATGCCTCAGCAGAATGGACGGAGCATTACAGAAAGCACCATCTATACATCGACTTGAAGTTATTGGAATTGACGAGACACATGCACATGAAGAACCCTCCATGCATGTCTTTGTGATGATAGCATCATAGGTGCCAGAGCTTCAGTAGTATATGAGGACAGCTTGAGACAACTCACTACACTTGTGATCCTGCCTGCGGTTTAATGTACAAACCTTTTGAAGACTGGTGTGGTGTGCGACTGCGTTTCCCCCTTTGAGATCAATATCACTTCAAAGGGCACGGAAACAAGTGTCATATGGATAAGTCTTGACAGTCACAGCATATCATAACTGTATGGTCACATAAAAATGTTAATTTCTAGTGAAAGCCAATGCTGTACATGACTAATGCAGTTTTTTACTTTTATTTGACTTTTAGATCTGTCCCAGTGAGCCCAGCGTGTTGAGTTGGAATTCCCAGCCTGTAATGAAGTTTGGGATTCAAGCTTGAGATTTTCTCTTGTCAACCAACATTTTGTCGTCTGGCAACAACTACGCCAAGGTTGCCCTCTCGTTCAAATTTATGAATATGTGAACAAGAACACCTTCTTCTCCATTCAGGACACTTACTTCTGAGAAGAGATGAGGACTGAAGCCCTCAGTCGCCTTCAAGGGAAAGATGTTGTGGTCACAGGTGTGTAGCTCAAACTTAACCATGTTATATCAGTATTGAAGACATTAGGCAATGGCGGTGTCATTGCATATAAGCAGCTAACTCATATTTTTTTATTTTTGGATTTTATTTTTATTGCCTTTTTTTCAGCAGATGGCAGAAATGACCCTCCAGGCCATCGTGCACAGTAGTGCAGCTACACCACCATGGAGATAATTCATGTTGCCTCCACAGACAAGTGGCAGACATCCTGCAGCTGTGTCGTCATGGTTTTAGTGACACTGTGGACAAACTCACATCAGAGATAAAGCTAATGGAGATCTTCACACATGCCCATGCCCTCGGAGTCCTTGTGAATAAGTACTCATCTGATATAATATATGAATACATGTGTTGAAAATATTATTAAAATATTGTGGTAATATTAAGTGATTCTCTGCTTCACAGACCCAGAAAAAGTCAGATACAAGGACCTTATTGTCTATATCTTCATCCTCAAGTTACTGTATGTGACATCAGGGGTGTTTATACCAGTACTCTAGTTAATTTAACTTGTTTTATTATTTCATTCTTATACACACATATTGCCCACCGCTGGATTTATAATGAACTGCAATAAACTTTGATAACCTGCTATGAAACATTACACTCTTACATTTTATAATGCCAAGTCGTACTTCTGCGGTTATTTTGGTGAAAGTGACGCAAAAGTATTGTATTAAGTAACACGTTACTCTACACAGACAGTAATATCGTAAACTAGCTTATTACTTTCAATTGAAAGTAACCAGTAATATGTAATATATTACATTGTGAAAGTAACAACACTGCACAGGATCACAAAAAATATGAGAAATGTCAGCCAGTAATATTTTAAAGCTTTAAAGGGAATATTGAAACCATAAAATGATCTGTTCATATATCTGTTCAGAGCAGAACATGAACTCTGAACTGTTTTCATTGGACCGTGGCCTTTAACTTGTTGCTAGCAAGCAAGTAGGCATCACTTTATCAACTTACTGTGACCTAAATAGCACTAACTTATTATGATTCACTAATCAATATTCTTATATTCATATAACATGTCTAGAGGGGAACTTTGTAAATCTAACGGCACAGAGCGGCAGCAGCAGTACGACGAGAAAATACACATCAGGCCTGTAACTGATGTTTCAGTGAGTTTATTAAAGCGATGCCTGAAAAAAAAGCATCATGTGGAGTAAATTCATAAAACAGTATCGTATTTAAATTCTAGTCCCTGAATGCTACATCTCACAAACCAAAAGCACAGTATCGGTGTATTGGTTTACAGAAATGATCACTATGTCTTTTTATTCCAGACAAACGCTCCAGCAGCTCATTTCTCGTCTCTCTCCCCTGTGTATTTGAGTGTTAGTACTGTGAGCTCCTGCTGTGTTCGGTTGGCATTAGCACTGTGCGCTGGTGGGTCATGATGACTCACAACCGAGAAACACTGTCAAAGAAAATTCATACTTTCCATGCTGTAATTACCACATTGTTAGGTCTCATTTGTCAGAGCCAGAGCCTTCTCTGTTTGGTATAGAACTCAATAACTGGAGGAGTTAAAACATAAGGAGCACATCTAGATTACCAAGTCACATCTGAGTAATAAGACTCCCATTAACAGCTGACTTGAGACAATGTTGTTTTTGATACATTCCCAAAACAGAAAGCAGAGTTTTGTGTTCTGGGGATTGTGATTGTCTTTGTCCTTTAAGTAGCAAAGGCTGGATTACCAACTGGGAAAAGCGTTAGCGTTAGTTTTGGTAATCATTAAATGTAATTTTGTTTTGGACCTCTAAAGCACAATATCAGTTGACATTATAAGGGCCTTAAGGTGGTTTTGCTTTATAACCTGATGTTTAGGCTCTTTCTTGAAAAGGGTCTTAACTCTAAAGTGATAGTGATTCTGTGCTTACATGGTGCGTATTCCTAAAATAATCTGTGTTTAATCAGGTTATTGCATAGCAAAATATGTGAATATTCCACCACAGGAACAGACAATACACAGAGGTCAGCAGCTCATTGTTCAGGGCACCTCAAACAGCGGGTGAATCAGATGTTTCAAAGTCTGTTTCCCCGTTGATCTGTGTTTCCCCTGACCTTAACCCCGACCACAGGGAACATTAGATGAAGGGGATGAACGGGCCATCAGCTCTTTAAGGAATATGACATCTCGCCCTCTGGATAGAGATACCGGTTTCCAAAATTAGGGGCAACAGGTTGAAGTTTTCATTTATTCTATATGTGCAATCAACTCTCTTAATTCTGATACAGTAAACTGCCTCGTAATTTATCTCTTCATCCCTATTGGCACCAGCTCCCCTGTGACTCTCTATAGAGCAGTGGTTCTCAAAGTGGGGTCTGGGGACCCCCAAGGGGTCCTTCAGGGGGTTCCAGGGGTCCCCAGCCAAAAGGGGAGTCATTTATTTTCACTATTATTCCATCTGTAAGTAACACAATGAAATAATGTATGACTGTTTTAGTCATGAGTTTCACATAGTTTATGAAATAAAACAGTAAAAGCAAAGATCTTATCAGATGGGGGTCCGTGGTCTAATTTGTGTTAGTTCAGGGGCCTTGATGTGAACGCTTTGAGAACCAGAAGCAGTAAAGGAACTTGATGGATAATTGTTTTTATATTATCATTTTATCTTTTAGAGTTTGGATTTTATTTAAAGCATTTGAACCTTTTGCTGTAAAACACTGCAACAATGTTTTTGAAAAGTGCTGGTAAATTAATACCCGCTTGTATTTTTTTATTATTTTTTAGATTTTATTTATTTCTTAGTTGATCACTGGACTCATTTTATTCATGTTATTAATTCCCCCTTTATGTTATGTCTCGTTGACTCATATTTGAGATACTGATGTTTAGATCAGGACTGGGACTGCGTTTTGTGGGTTATGTATAAATATGTGACAGTCCTGCGTTTTGTCTGACAGTATTTTGGGTTTGGGCCTCCTTAAAGAGGGAAAAAATGAGTGTATAAGGGAAACATTTTCCTTTATGGAACTTATTTTTGTATTTAAATTAAAAAAATAAATAAAAGTGCTTTTTAAATATAGTTGTATGTAGTTTTTCCTTTTATTATATTCTGCATTACGTACAGTACCATCCCTTTTGATGTCTTCACTTGTCATATTATTTTACTGTGTTAATGTTTCATTCTCTATGCCACGTTGATGCAAAAGTCATTTCTCCTTGTGGAACAAAAAAGATTTGAACTGAACTAAAAATGTGTTGTTAGTAATGGTTCAACTGATCTATAAAGCACTGGAAATGTATTTATTAACCATTAATGAAGCCATTAGTCACAACTTATGAACCATTTAATAAAAGGAGTCATAAAGTTGTACCCAGATGTTTCCAAAACGTTTATGCAGAAAATATGTTTTTCTTCTTGTTCCTAAGTGGAAAGTTTCTCTGAGCTCATTGAAAATCTGATTTTTGATTATTATTCATCTTACACAAGTGTGATGTGGAAACTTGAAGCCTCCACTGCACAAACACTGAGAATGAACATCTTGTGTCTAGCAGGAAAACTTTAGAAATGAACAATATTTACATATTTGTAGATTATGGGATTTTTAATGAGGGAGAAGAAGTAGATATTCTAAGGATTTTAACACGATAATTGAACTTTTTTTTAATACCATACCTGACAAATTATTATTCAAAGTAGAATATTTGATATATACAGCTTGTGTGTGGAGGGGGGAGTGTCTCTAAACTCTAAACTCTATAAAAATGTAAAAGAAGCGACGTTTCCGCCTGCACGTGAAGGCAGCAGCAGATGCGGGTCTATTTGTTCTCCCGCAGGAGGGCGTTCCGCTGGACAACACGCAAACGCACCGAGGTGAATTATGCCGGTGTACGCAGGGACTGGCTCCTATTTAGACGCTGTCAAAGCTTAGGTTTGTGTCTCAAGGGGTCGTTTTGGACACCCGGGATCAGGCCTTCCTTTGTTAGCCTTCCTACTGGTATCACTGCCGGGGGAAAGGCGACGGAGGAGGCCGGACTCGAAGACATGATGGAGGCTAACCGAGTGAGCTGTAGGACGGTAACGGTAGGCTCGCTCGCATTTCTTCCTCCGACAATAATAGGCAGACAGGACAGGTTAAAGCGGCTCCGTATGAAAGTAAAAAAAAACGTCTTATTTTAGCTGGCTAACACCGCTTTAGCTTCTTTCCTGGACGTGTTTTCCTGTCCGTCGCCATCAAAAGCAGAGATGTTGGTTATATCTTGTTTTTTTATCCACAGACACAATGATGATGGTGGTTTGGAGTCTCAGTCCTGGAATGGCTGGTGTTGCTGGTGACTGAAAGGGAAAAAAAAGAAAAGAAAAGACACCATACAGATAACTTATCATCTAAATTGTGTAGCTGTGTTCATCTTTTCGGGGCCGTTAACCCAGCAGTTAGTGGCCTTCAGGGTGACATGAAACGGTCACATCCACAGACACACACCGTTCACATGTCAGGCAGGATGCTGGGAAATCCAACTGACCGTAAACATAACAGCTCTTCACACATGACCTGAACCCAAAACCTTTTTTTTTTTTTACAGTAAAAATTTGCAGTGAAGAAGTACTCAGATCATTTACTGAAAGATCCTCTCCAGACATGTATTAAAATATATAAAAAGACTGTTTGGAACAATATTGTGTGTCTGATATGGTTTTTCCACCAAAAAAATGTAATTACCATATTCAAATTTGTAAATATGCAAATATATTTCATTTCAAAAGTTTAACTACTTCACACAAGATGTCTCCTCCTTCACTGTAAAGTCCATCCTCAGTGTTTGTGCATTGGAGGCTTAAAATTGGATTTTTAATGAGCTCAGAGAAACTTCCCACTTTCAGCAGATGAATGTGAAAACAAACTCTGCACATACATCAGAGAAGAGAACAACATCCAACTGAAGGAACAAGAAGAAAAACATATTTTTGAGTGGGGGAGACTTTAAGTACAAGTACTAATACAACAATGTAAAAATACTCCATTACAAGTAAAAGTCCTGCATGAAAAATCCTACTACAGTAAAAAGTACATAAGTATTATGAGCTTGATGTAGTTAAAGTATTGCAGTAAAAGTACATAAGTATTATGAGCTTGATGTAGTTAAAGTATTGCAGTAAAAGTAGTGGTTTGGTCCCTCTGACTGATATATTATTATATATGACATCATTAGATTATTAATAGTGAAACATCAGTGTTAGAGCAGCATGTTACTGTTGTAGCTGCTGGAGGTGGAGCTAGTTTACACTACTTTATATACAGTTAGCTAGTTTAGTCCAGTGGTTCCCAACCTAGGGGTCGGGCCCCTCCAAAGGGTCAGCAGATAAATCTGAGGGGTGGTGAGATGATTAATGGGAGAGGAAAGAAGAAAAAACAAAGTTCTGATACACAAATCTGTTTCAGTTTTTGGACTTTTTCTCTAATCTTTGATTTTTGCTGAAATATTGAATCATTTGAACATTTATTGAAATGAAAGCATGTGAGAAGTTTAGAGGGAAAAATCACTATTTGGTGGAGCTGTTAACAACTCATAGACATGTGAAATGTGACCCCGACTACACACTGCTTTTTGTAAGACATCAAAAGCCAAAAAGGTTGGAAACCACTGGTTTCATCTTTAACAATGTGTTGTATTTTAAAAGCTTGTTATATTATCCATTGTGTCAAATCTTCATCTGAAAAGTGACTAAAGCTGTCAAATAAATGTAGTGGAGTAGAAAGTACAATATTTCCCTCTGAAATGTAGTGGAGTGGAAGTATAAAGTAGCATCACATGGAAATACTCAAGTAAAGTACAAATACCTAAAAATTGTACTTAAATACAACACTTGGATAAATGAACTTTTGTTACTTTCCGCCACTGACAATTTTACACAAAATATAAGCTCTCTTTCACAATAACACACACTCCATGATCAAAAAGGAGCAGGAAGGAGAAAAATCTTAAATTAATTTCCCTTTTCTCTCAACAAATAAAACAGAGAGAGTCTGGCGGTACGTTCAAGAACTGTTTAAGTCACAAAACATCAAAATACACACATAATACACAAATAATTGGACTAAAAACAACATTACTCCAGTTATTTTACAGTTACAAAAACATTGTACAGCTTTTTTAGTTTAGAGCTGTCAAGTTGATTAATCGATTAGTTCCCAACTATTAAATTAATCTGCAACTATTTTGATAATCATTTTATCATTTTGAGTCATTTTTTAAAGAAAAAATAGCAAACATTTGGTGGTTACAGCTTCTCAAATGTGAGAATTTGAAACTTTTATGTGTCAAACATGACAGAAGACTGAATATCTTTGGATTTTGGCATTTGAAGACGTCATGTGAGCTCTAAGAAACTATAACAGGCTTTTTTCACAGTTTTTTTAGTTTAAAACGATAATGAAAATAATTGTTCGTTGCAGCTCTATTCTTAAATATACTAAAAGTATTTATATTACTTGGTTTCACACAGAAATGAAAATATAGAGTGTAAAAACCCTGAGATGTTTTTCCACCATCACAGATTTTATGATGTTATCTCTTCTGTGTTTTTAGGGTTAATTTTTACAGAGTGTCAGTAATCCTAGAATGGACCCTGCTCACATCGGAGGGGATATGTCACCTTTGTATGTGCCAAGAAAGAGAAAGTCAGTCCAGTCACAACCAAAAAGTGGAGTGCCATGTCCAGGTAGAGGAAAAAAAACACTTTATTAAAGTAATTATTATGTATGTCAATGGCAAATATGAATATTACCACTGGTGTGTGTTTTTATTATTTTTAATTCAATTAAATTTAAACCTCTCTAACAGTTGTTCAGCGAATGCCAGAACGAGCCTGTGAACTGACTGCAGTAGGATACTCTAAGGTAACGTCCACAACATGCTTTTATTTTGAAAGTTTTGTTTTTTTTGTAATCGGGGTTATATCTAAGAAAACTATCCAATAACAGATGTTTGAATGTGGTTTGTCCATGTCCCATGTTCTAATACTCAAAATCTGTTAACTTTATGCACACGTTGGATCTCTACTTCACAGTTCTGTACTTGAATGTTTTAGAATGACGAGTCTCAAGCCCAAGATGCTCTAAAGATGAAAAGAACTTATGGTAGAAAAAGGTAAGAGACTCAAACATCTGTCAAGAGTTGAGTTTGTACGGTCTTGAATTTGCATGACAAGCTGCATGATGCATTCCCAGTGTAGTTATAAATGATATCACAACTACACACATCACACACAGACCATTATTATTATTTTTTTTAATTATTTTATTACTTTCAAAATAAAGCTTAAAATCGATCTCTTTACCCAAGCATTTAAATAGCTTAGCACTTGCACTTTTAGAATGTTATATTTTCATTTATTATATACATTCTATGCTTTAACTTGTTCTTATCATATTTTATTCTTTGATTATAATGCATTCTGTGTCTTCAAGTTTCACTTTATCAATGCTTTTTCTTTTTTCTACATGCTTTTATGTTCTTTTATGTCCTTTTTAATGTAATTTTTGTTGTAAAGCACTTTGAGCTGCATTTTTTGTATGAAAGGTGCTATACAAATAGTTATTATTATTATTATATTATTATTGAGAGATAATGGGCCTACAAGTGCATGTTATTACACTTTTCACAATTTCAGGTATACTGGAAACATAAGTGACCAGTTGAGTCAAGTCTTGCAGCTGGTTTTGTGTCTCTGGTGCTTTCATAATGAGCTTCACGTATTACTAAAGTCAGTCAGATTGCACACAAGCTTTATTTTTTGCAATGTGCACATAAATTCTTGGTTGCATGTTATGTTAATATGAGGGATTTCTTTTCCAACAATACACACTGTATGAAAACAACACTTTTGCTGCTCAAAACTAGCTTGTATGCATCCTCTCTGAGTTAAAAGATCAGTTAAACCTCCTCAGCTGTGACTAAGTGACCGAGACTGTTATATATTCTGTTCGTTAACCACCTCAAACCAGAACTGTTGCTGTGCCAAGTATAAAAAGCAGAGCACTGGCTGGCCTGCTGTTTTACTTTTAGAAGTGGCTAATGTGATAGTGATGGTTGTAGTGTATCTGTCTCTCTCTCTCTCTCTCGTTATTCGTTATCTTTCTTTCTTGTGTGTCTGACTTCACTTGTCAAGTGAAAACTGAGCTCTAACCTCAACCTGGTTGTTATTAAAATGTCTCTTACAGCCACATCTGTGCTTCTAATGTGGAAAAATCCTCTTACGGTTGATGATTCTAATTATATTGATGCATATTGATGTAGACAGTAGTTCACTATCAGCCTGCGTTCAGTGCTTTTGATATTCATTTTGTAAATAATTGTAAAATTTTGTATTTATCAGGTTCGAGGACCTTCAGAGTGTTTCCATAGGAACAGTAGATTACCCAACCAGCAGCTGCTCGGTGATGTCATCAGGGAGTCTGGCCAATGGGGCGGACCCAGGCTCCATGGCTCCGCCCTCTGCAAGGCTGCCTCCGAGACTAGTGGCGAAGGATGTGTGGCCCCAGGGCCCCGAGGCCAGCAGGGAGCAGTCGCAGCCTCAGGACCAGAGCTGGAACTCCAACAGGGACCGGGGCCCCGACGCCTGGGCTCCGGGTAGAGACCGACCGCAGGAGCAAGTCTGGAACTCTGGCAGAGACAGAGTGGGACACTCCAGTCAAGACCAGACATGGATACCAGGCAGGGACAGGGCACATACCGGACAGGACCAGGCCTGGATGTCGGGTCGGGACCGAGGGCCCGAGCAGGCCTGGGCGGCTGGCAGAGACCGAGGCCAGGATCAGGCCTGGAACGCAGGCAGGGATCCAGGAAGAGACCGGGCCTCTTCAGGACCAGAGCAGGCGTGGAGTACAAGCCGAAGTCAAGACCAAGCCTGGAGCAACACGAGCAGGGAGAGAGGACACGTCTGGAGACCCGGTGATTAATTAGTATTTCATGACAATAGTCAAAATTATACTTAATTATAGCTTCATTATCAATCAATCAATCAATCAAACTTTATTTATATATCACCTTTCAAACAAATCAAATGCAATTCAAAGTTCTTTACAAGCGATTGATAAAATATAGGTAGTTAAAAATGGGTTTAAAGACTAATGCACACCAAGATAATTAAAAGCAAAAAAGTTAATTGAATAAGACAATAAAAGTCAACTAGTTAAGATAATAAAAGATAAATAATAAAAGCAATAAAAATAATTAGAACATTTGGAAGAGTGTGAGTTTGGATGAGCCTCATCATTTTTCATAATTTTGTTGTCAAATCTACAGACTCAGGGAGGCTGTTTTTCATGATGTTTTGCAAGTTAACTAAATTAGAAAACTGAATGAATTTGAAGACAATATCCTCATAATACTGGACCCTGATTGGCTACTTCAAAAGAGGTCGAAATGCTAGTTTGAGCCTTTTCAGTTTAAATATTAGAAGGCAGCCTGATCGAGTGAATTAATTCTGAGGGTCTAATTATGACGTGTTTATTGATTTATCTACATTTAAAATGTTTTAACATTTCTGCTCTAATATTGTACATATTAAATAATATTTTTATTCCTAAATTATTCCATATTATACTGTATGTATCTGAGTGTTACAGAGTGGTTCTTCGAGCATTGTCGTGTGTATAAGAAAAATAATTTGCTTGTACAAGATGTAAAGTGAGTTGTGAATATTTTCTTGGTTCTTGTGGTTTCGGAGATTTTGATTCCTTTCTGTGTCATTTTTTTAGACTTCAACATGAAGAAAGTCCAGAGAGTAGAGATGGAGAGAAGCCCACCTGTAAATAACTTCCCACAGCCTCCAGAGGGCAGAGAGTCCTGTGAGTTACCCTCCAGTCTGATATATAATATATATTATAGCTCATAATATGATATTATATAATATAATGAGCTGAGATACATCACACATTTCAGACTCCTTCTTGCATGATGAGTTCTCTTGATCACATCTTTATAGTTTTCCTCTGTAAACTCAACAAATGGCACAAACTAATGGATATGAACATTTACCTTTGGATTTACTTCACCAATATGTGTTTGAATAGAGATTTGAATGGTCTATAAGCAGTGTCAGTAGTAGTCAGCATCATTATTTTCTCAACATGAGTTGAGTATTATTGATAGATAAAGTTAACTGCAGACTAATCATTGAGAAAGACAAACATCCTCCTGCTGAGGGATGTAAATTAAAACTATTTGCACAGAAGAAAATAATCAGAGATGAATAATCTGTTAATGCATCATTTATAATAAGCATCATCACTTTGTACAATAAATAAAACATGTTCAGGCATATTGACAACAGGTTATTAATATTTTATGTTACATAGTGTATTTTTTTTTATAAAATGCTAAATAAATAGCAAGAATAACACATTCTAGACCAAATAAAATCTAGTAATCTGATGTAAATACTGCAGGTTCAGATGCAGCCAGCGGTGGAGTCCAAAACAACCCAGAAGCCTCGACCTCTCAGCCCAGTGAGGAGCAGAAACCACCAATCGTCTCCACCAAGAAGGAGCCTCCTACTTATCCTCCAGGTGACAGGAGCTGACCAGAGGAGCAGCTGCCAACTACTGCAGTTTATATTCTAACAGAATAACCTGCTTATCCCTCTTATCCCAGATGTTCAGATCTGAATTCATATCTTATAATTTTAGGGTCTGAATTCTACCAAAACCAATTTGAGTCTATTTTTGTATCCAAATTTAACTTTGAGGAATTTGAATATAGTTTTTGAATACTGGTTACTGAAATTCCGTATCTGAATTTGTAAATCCCAAAAAATTTAGAGAATATACCTGAAATGAAGGTTTTTAAAATGCACTATTTTAAATTAAAGTCATTTTCAAAGAGGGGAATTCAGACCACATAAATTTCAATACTGATTATTTGGTAATGATTACATTTACAAATTAGTTATTCAGTGGCTTATAAGATTTATGGCCATTATTTGCTTCTAATAGTTAACTGTCTCAACTAAACCCTCCCAGACGAGAAATGGAGTAAAGTCAGTTTTATTTAAGTCTGTTTCTGTCAGAAGAGAAATGCAGCAGAGTGAAGTTGGGGAATATCATTTTAACTTGACTGAAGTTGTATTTTCCTGGTTAGAAATTAAATAAAATTTGTTTTGTTTTTCATAAAATTCTGAAATACAGGATAATCATTTTTCAGTCAATCCATGGTAAATTAACTTGAAATTATCACAGTGAATATAAAATATAAAGACTTGAATTTAATTTCTCTCTGTCATATTATGTAAGGAGTTCATGAGTTCTCCTCCTTTAAGACTGTTTTTGAAATAAACAACTGTTTGGACATCCTGCAGGAAGTCAAGAGGAGCGTTGGCAGCTCCAGATTGTAGCTAAAGGCAGAGTCACATGTCCCAAATGTAAAAGTGTAAGCAGGAAGACTGTGGAGGGGCTGAAGAAACACATGGAGAACTGCCGACTGGTGAGCACTCTATCAACACTCTATCAACACTCCATCAACACTCCCTCAACACTCCCTCGACACTCTCTCAACACTCTATCAACACTCCCTCGACACTCCATCAACACTCCATTAACACTCCCTCAACACTCCATCAACACTCCCTTGACACTCCATCGACACTCCCTCGACACTCAATCAACACTCTCTCAACACTCCCTCGACACTCCATCGACACTCCCTCGACACTCTATCAACACTCTATCAACACTCCCTCGACACTCCCTCGACACTCCCTCGACACTCCATCGACACTCCCTCGACACTCCCATCGACACTCCCTCGACACTCCCTCGACACTCCATCGACACTCCCTCGACACTCCCATCGACACTCCCATCGACACTCTATCAACACTCTCTCAACACTCCATCGACACTCCCTCGACACTCCCTCGACACTCTATCAACACTCTATCAACACTCTATCAACACTCCCTCGACACTCCCTCGACACTCCCTTGACACTCCATGGACACTCCCTCGACACTCCCTCGACACTCCATCGACACTCCCTTGACACTCCCATTGACACTCTATCAACACTCTCTCAACACTCCCTCGACACTCCCTCGACACTCCCTCGACACTCCATGGACACTCCCTCGACACTCCATCGACACTCCCTCGACACTCCCATCGACACTCTATCAACACTCTCTCAACACTCCATCGACACTCCCTCGACACTCCCTCGACACTCCCTCGACACTCCATGGACACTCCCTCGACACTCTCTCAACACTCCATCGACACTCCCTCGACACTCTATCAACACTCTATCAACACTCCCTCGACACTCCCTCGACACTCCATGGACACTCCCTCGACACTCCCTCGACACTCCCTCGACACTCCCATCGACACTCCCTCGACACTCCCTCGACACTCCCATCGACACTCCCTCGACACTCCCATCGACACTCCCTCGACACTCTCTCAACACTCTATCAACACTCTCTCAACACTCCCATCGACACTCCTATCAACACTAGATAGTTTGAACTCCACAACCTGGAAATGGCCAAAATTAAGGACACTGAACACAAAATATTGACAGGCAGAATACACTCTTCATATAGTCACTGAATACCAAACATGTTGTTTTATAAAGAAAGCTTCGACCTCTGAGAGGCAGGTAATGTAAGTCTTATGTATCATGTTTCACTATTAAGAGACACATTTATTATCATGTGTTCACCACCACAGAAGCTACTTGTAATGTAGTTTAATTAATATCCTCTGGTCCGGACTCTTCTCATCAGGACTCATGTGTATAAATACTGAAATGTATCTGTATTGTAAAGCTGCTTAGTTTACAGTTCGTACCAAATGGCAGATATAATGTGACTTGAATCTGTTGTGCAGCAACCTTTTACCTGTCAACACTGTGGGAAACAGCTGAAGTCTTCAACAGGGATGAAATATCACATCATGGCTGATCACAGCCATTTGGTAAGACTCTTCATCAATGCCCTCTTCCTCATCTCAGTTTTACATGATTAATTATGCTCCAAATTATTTACTCAGACACACTGTAGGCATCAGTTTCTCTTAGATTGACAATTGCTATTCTTATTGTTTTTGTATTGTTATTCTTTACTAGTGATTACATACATCATCTCAGTGTTATTCATAAATGCACAGAAGAACCCACACTGATACTCACACCATACATTTAGGAGTTTGAGGAATGTTTGAGGAACTATTTTTCTGTTTGTAGCCCTCAGCAGACGACGCCAAGGACCTGGATGATCGTGCCATTAAAGACAAACTACGTAAAATCCTGAAGAGGTTGGGCAAATTAAAGTGCTCTAAAGAGGTAAACTGTCATCATTTGTGCTAAATTATACTCATTTAAGATAGAAGTTTTAGTAAGTTGAGCCAAGACAAGATGAAATTTCAATGATCCCATGGTAAAACGCTTTCCTTTCCCTCTTCAGGGCTGTAATGCCGCCTTCACCAGCATCATGGGATACGTGTATCACATGAAGAAGTGCGGGAAGGAGGAGTCGGAGCTGGAGAAGATGCTGCTGAATTGTTCTCACTGTGGGAAAACCTACAAGTCCAAGGCCGGTCTGGAGTACCACCTTAAATCAGAACATGCTCCTGTGAGTCGTATTTTATTTCATCTGCACATTCAGGTGTTGCAGGCTGACAGTTAATTGATTAATTGATTATCTTGTAATTGGTTAATCCATCCATCAGATTTCTGTCACTTATCTGACAAAAATTAGAGAAATATGTCAATAAATTCACATACTTAATACAGTAAATAATTGTGGTTTTGTCTGTCATTCTTTAAACATGTATGACAGTGAAAATGGTTTTATTATTTTAACCTCTAAACTAGAAATGTGTCCGCTCTGTTACATCTCGTACCTGAATTCTTGTGGTGTTTGGAGCAAATTGAGCTTCAGCCCCATCATGTTCATCCTCTCTTATTTCCCGTTACGCAGACGCCCCAGAAGACCGAGGAAGACGAGGCACTGAAGGCCCAAGGAGAGGCCAACCCCGAGAGGACGGCCAGCGGCAGGGTGCAGCGAGCCTCGGCGCAGGTGGCCAACTTCCACCTGGCTGAGATTGCCAACAACGAGCTGCCTAAAGACTGGCCCAAGAGGAAGTTTCAGTCAGACCTGGTGCCCGACGACAAAAAGGCAAGAGATGAGTTCATCTTAAATTTTAAGTTGGAGGACGTTTGTTTATTATACAGTGTAAAACTATTATTATTATTAAACATGTTTATACCAAACAAGCAGACATATGAAAAAGTAACCATGTATGTCAGCGTATTAATAAAAGTTATGCTTAAATTGGCTTATTGACGTTGTCCTTCCCAGTTAAAATATGCCCGACCAGGTCTGCCGGCCTTCAGCCAGGAGGTGCTGAGGAAGTGGAAGAATGAGGTGAAGCTGCAGAGGAAAGTTCACTGTCCCAACCAGGTAGAAACACCAACACACTCAGGTCTTCACACTGTGTTCTGCTTCCAGTAAAGCAATAACTAGCACAGTTTTTTATTCTCTTAATTTATTCATCGTCTGTTTTGCTCTGACAGTATTGCATGATATCATATATATGATACTGCATAGTATGTATGATATTGTATAATAAATAAATTATATATGTTATTTCTCTATTTGTTTGTGTCTTCTATTTACTTAGGATTTTTTTGTTAATTTAGTAATAATAATAATAATACCAATAATTTTATTATTTTTTTCATTTATTATTTATTGTAAAATAAGTCAGCTTCGGTCCTCCATATATAGCATGTTTTTGGTGATATTTCTATTGCTATTGTCTTTTAACCTCAATGCTCTTTTAAACCAAAGACAATCTGTTTGAATCTTTTTATAAACGTGTTTCTCTGCTGTGTAGAACCTTTATTACCTTTTGGGTAACTTCCTTTCTGTCTTCTTCAGGGTTGTGGCTCCACCTACACCAGTGTGTCTGGACTAAAGGCTCATCTGGGACTCTGCACAAGGGTTCGTCACATTAAAAACAAGTCGTGTGAATGTACATAAATGGTGCTTATTGGGACTGTTATAATAGTAATATATACCACATTACACAACAGTCTAATCATATATCATTCAGAAATGATGAGTAAAAGAATGTTCTCTATTTTCATGACCGCTGGCAGATGCAGTGCATAGTACTCCTGAGCCTATTAATCATTTTATGTCTCTATAATTCCATCTGATCCCATTTCAGGGCGACTTTGAGGCTGGAAAATACAGATGCCTGATCTGCAATAAAGAGTTTAACTCAGAGAGTGGAGTGAAATACCACATCAACTCTGTCCATTCACAGGTAATGACATAGTTTGTGTTGGTGTTAATGTATGCAGATGACATTACAATCTATTGAAGAAACAGTCACCTCCAAAGCTCTTTAAGTTCCTCCTCTAACTTTCTCTCCTCCTGTTGGTTCTGAAGGACTGGTTTGTGACAAACAAAAAAGCCTCCAAGAAATTTGAGAAGTTCCTCAAAAACCAGCCCAAGGACACGTTTGTCCATAATGTTGACAAGCCGATCATGGATCAGTACAACCATCACCACCTCCAGCATCACCAGCAGCATCACCACCACCACCACCACCACCACCACCACCACCATCAGCAGCAACACCAACTCCAGCACCAACCCATGCAGCACCCACTGCAGCCACTGCATCACCTCCAGCACCAGACCCAGCTCCTCCATCCAGAGCACCAGAACCTCCCTCCACAGGTGGACACGCAGCTCCAGCAGCCGGTACTCCACTACACCCCTCTAGAACCTCCACCTGGACCGTTGTGG